>NW_028270148.1:22796636-23096636 GCF_037043375.1 Chiloscyllium plagiosum | reverse complement strand
GCATTGGGAGTGGTGGGGTTCAAAGGCGGTGGTGCGTGAAGTGGAGGAGATGCACTGGAGGGTATCGTCAACCATGTGGGAAGGGAAGTTGCGATCATGGAAGAAAGAAGCCATCTGGAATTTTCTGCGGTGGAATTGGTCATCCTGGGAACAGATGCGGCATAGGTGGATGAATTGGGAATAAGGGATGGCGTTTTTATAGGAGGTAGGGTGGGAGGAGGTGTAGTCTAGGTAGCTGTGGGAGTCAGTGGGCTTGTAGTTTATGTCTGTGGTTAGTCGGTCGCCAGAGATGATGGTGGAGAGATCCAAGTAGGGGAGGGAGGTTTCGGAGATGGTCCAGGTGAATTTGAGGTCAGGGTGGAAGATGTTGGTAAAGTTGATGAACTGTTCAACCTCCTCGTGGGAGCACGAGGTGTCGCTGATACAGTCTTCAATGTAGCGGAGGAACAGGGGGGGGTATTGCTGGTGTAACCATGGAGGATGGACTGTTCCACATATCTGGCAAACAGACAGTCATAGCTGGGTCCCATGCGGGTGCCCATGGCTACACCTTTGTTTTAGAGGAAGTGGGAGGATTGGAATGAGAAGTTGTTGAGGGTGAGGACCAATTCAGCCAGGCTGATGAGGGTGTTGGTAGAAGGATACTGGTTGGGACGTTGTGAGAGGATTTGGAGACCTTCGTCGTGGCAGATTGATCTGTACAGGGACTGGATGTCCATGGTGAAGATGAGGCGTTGGGGGCCAGGGAAAAGAAAATCTTGGAGGAGGTGAAGGGTATGGGTGGTGTCAAGAACGTGCCACCTTAGTCCATGAAGCCCACACTGCCCGATTCTACCTCCTTCCTAAGATTCACAAACCTAACTGCCCCGGTCAAGCCATTGTCTCAGCCTGCTCCTGTCGCTCCAAACTCGTCTCTTCCTACCTCAACACTATCCTGTCTCCCTTAGTCCAGGAACTCCCCACCTACGTGTCATATTGTGCCTTGGGATAAATGTGGATTTCAACAGCTTCCTCATTCCCCTATCGCTTTCCCAGCTACCTTTCCCCCAACCCCATCCCCCTCCCATTTATCTCTCAGCCCCGATCCACAAGCCTCATTCCTGATGAAGGGGTTATGCTCAAAGCGTCGATTCTCCTGCTCTTCAGATGCTGCCTGACCTGCTGTGCTTTCCCAGCTCTGCACTCTCGACTCTGATCTCCAGCACCTGCAGTCCTCACTTTCTTCAGGGATTTATGGACTTCTACACTTCATTCCTCAGTACTCCCTCGGAATCTACCACTCATTGTATATATCCTTTCTATATTAGACCTCCTAAAATGCATCACCTTAGGCAGGATAAAGGCAAACTTTGACTGAAAATTAGTGACAGCACAAAAACAGAAACAAACACAGAGAATGCTGGAGAAACTTAGCAGGTCTGGCAGCACCTGCGGAGAGATATAGAGTTAACGTTTTGAGTCTGGTATGAGTTTTCTTTAGAACTGGTTCTGAAGGAGTTCTGAAGGAGAAAACATCTTCATTGATTTATCTATCTGAGCAAGCATTAAGTGCTTTTCAAATGCCTAGCATGTTTGTATGGCAATCGCCGATCCTTTATTTTCACTCGGATACTAACTCATTTACTTTAAATTACTTTTCATCTTTGCTAAAGTAAATTACATTTAACTTTGTCTGCTAATGTTGCCAGCAGCCTCTTCTTGGTGATGGTGAAGAGGAGGGTAGGTGGGTTGGGCTGATCTATCTTTTAAGCTTGGCCTGTGTTTTAAGTGTTATATGAACTGGTGGCTCTGCTCGAACGTACTGTTGGTAAAGGCCAAACTGCCCACCCGCCTGCTCCTTCAAATCTCAATTGGTGCAAAGTCATACATAAAATGTTTTGCTCTGAACATCCATATCACTGGGAAGCTTCAAAGGAAACACAAACTGTTTGAAGCCTATTAGATGTAAGGTTTGTCTACACAGGAGGCAGAACTTTCCTGTAATCGACTGCAAATGATTCCTGCTGTAATGACATTATAGAGAAGTGAAATTTCTTACTGTGATCTCAGCTGCAGTTAACTATCAACCTCCTTCACAAATCTGGGACATTAGAAGTAGCTTTTTGCTTTAATTAATTCTCCCTGAAAGTATTCATTGCTCTGGCAAGGTCAGAATTGATTTGCCAGCTCTAGTTGCTCTGAACAGTTGGTGGTGGATCTTCTCCTTGAACTGCTGCAAACCATCTGGTGAATAGTTTTGTACAAATAAGTCGTTTAACTAGACTGCAACAAGGGACAATTAAATGTGAATCATTTGATATGGGAGGGCAATAGGGAGCCAGTTAGGTTTTTGTGACAATCCAACAGCTTCATGGTCATTCTTACTGATAACCAATAGCACAAACTGCACTGTAAGGCTTCCATAACTCTATTTCCAACTTACTTTAAACTGGATTTAAATTCCCAAATTACTGTGATGGGATTTGAACTTTTCTCTGAATTACTAGACCAATAACATTGCAAGTACACCATTGTATAGTAAAAGCATAAACTGTTGAGAAAATGGAACAATTCTGAATTTCGTGCTATTACCCAGCTTTACTGTTATACCATTAGAATGTGGGGAGTACTTTCAAGGTTATAATTCAACTTTGGACCTCAGTTAGCCTCGATAAAACTTTGCTGAGAATCTCAACCTCCTAACGCCATTTTCGGCTCTCTATTTTGTCAAATTACTTGTGCTGGCAATTCTGATCAATGTCCTTGCGAAAATTTTAATAATAGTTAGAGAGTCATAGAGGTCTACAGCACAAAAAACAGGCCTTCAGCTCATCAAGTCTACACCAGTCAAAAACAACCTCTTACCTTTTCTAATCCCATATTGAAGAAGTATTTAGTTGTGCACTTGGCCCTTGATCGTCTTTGCCTTAGTTCACACCTAAATACTTCTTAAATGTTATGAGGGTTTGTGCTTACAGACCGTGAGTTTTAAATTACCACCTTTGGGTGAAACTTTTTTCCTCACATCAGCTCTAAACATACTGCCCCTTGTCTTAAAGCTATGTCCCTGGTCATTGGTTTTTCCATCAAAGGGAAAGGTTATTCCCATCTACTGTGTCTATGGCCCTCATTATTTTATACATTGTCAATCGTGTGCTCTTCAGTCTCCTCTGCTTCAAGTAAAACAGCCCCTGTCTATCTAAAATCTCTTCATAACTATAACTCTCCAGCCCAGACAACATCCTGGTAAATCTCCTCTGTAACCGCTCCAGTGCAATTACAACACTCCTATAGTGTGAATTCCAGGACTGCATACGATATTCCAGCAGTAGTCTAACCAACATTTTATACAGTTCCAGCTTCACCTCCCTACTCTTTAACTCTATGCCTCAGCTAATAAAAGCATAAGGCAAAAGTGAGGACTGCAGATGCTGGAAACCAGAGTTTAGATTAGTGTGCTGAAAAAGCACAGCTGGTCAGGCAGCATCTGAGGAGCAGGAAAATCGACATTTTGGGCAAAAGCCCTTCATCAGGAATAGCCTTCTCGACCTTAAGGGACTGGTGAACATGCACATCAAGTTCCCTCTGATCCTCGGTGCTTCCCTGTGTGATGCCATTCATCTTGTAGTCCCTTGCCTTGTTTGTTCTGCTCAAGTACCTCAACTCAACTTATCTGAATTGAATATCATTTCCCACTGATTAGCCCATCTGACCAGCCAGTCCATATCTTCCTATAGTCTAAGGCTATCTTGCTCACTATTTACCACCTCACTAATTTTTGTACCATCTAGCAGCTCACTCATCAATCCTCTTACATTCAAGTCTAACTTGTTTACATATAACTCAAACAGCAAGGGCCCCAATGTTGGTTCCCATGGAACCCCTCTGGACACAGGCTTCCAGTCATAAAAACAACCCTTGACCTTCACCCTCTTCTTCCTGCCACTCATCCAATTTTAGATTTTATTTGCCAAATTTCCTTGAATCCCATGGGCCTTTGCTATCAGTCTGCCAAGTGAGACCTTATCAAAAGCTTTGCTTAAGCCTAAATAGACTACATTGAATGCATTGCCTTCATCGATACACCTAGTGACCACTTAGAAAAATTTATTCAAGTTGATCATACATGTGCTCTCCGTCACAAAACCATGCAGACTATTCTTGATGAAACCCTAACACTCCAAGTGCAGATTAATCCTGTCCCTCATAATTGCTTCTATTAGTTTCCCTACCACTAAGGTTAGACTGACTGGCTTGTAGTTTCTTGATTAATCTCTTGCTCCCTTCATGAATAATAGTAGCAGATTGGCTGTCCTCCAGTCCTCTGGCACTTCTCCTGTGGCCAGGAAGGAAATTAACATTATTGTCAATGCCCTTGCTTTTTTGCTACTCGCTTTACTCAACAACCTGGGAAACATGTCATCTGACCCAGTAGGTTTATCTATTTTAAAGCCTGCCACACCACTCATAACTTTTCCTATGACAATGTTAATTTCTTTAAGTATATCATAGTCATTCTCCCTGATTTCTAGACCCACATCTTCCCTTTCAGTAGTGAACACTGACACAAAGTACTCATTTAGATGCTTATCACCCTTGCTCCATGTACAAATTACTGCAATGGTCCTTATCGGGTGCTACTCTTTCTCTTGTTATCTTTTTATCTTTAATTTACTTATAAAATAATTTAAGATTTCCTTTATTTTACCTTCCATTACTCTATCATGTCCCCTTTTTTGATGTCTTGATTTCCTTTTAAAGTTTCCCCTTGCATGTTCTATACTCTGATGCTTATGCACATTTTGAACCCTCAGTATGTTCAAGTCAGAAAATTGATAGGAATCTTGAGACTGACAACATAAAAACAATGGGCAATTGGAATTAATGTCGAAGTTCCACCATAATCTAGTTGAATGATGAGGAAGGCTCAATGGCCTGTAAGGTCTCTCCTTTTCCTATATCTCATTGTGGATTGATTGAATCAATTAACTCTACATTTATCTCCCCCAAAACACAATAGTTTCTGATGAGGGAACCCCAAAGTTACTTCATTATTTGATTGTTGACTCCTGAAGCTTTAGTCACATGGCTAAAACTATTCGTAGTTTTGTAGTAATTGGGATTAAGTGGACCTCAGTAACTGCGGGTCTCTTGATTGGGGTTGTTGTTAACCTGGGCCAATCAGGAAAGCCTTGGCTGACCAATATAACTGAAATTGCGACCATGTGTATATTGGGTGTGGGCGTTTGCACTCCCTTTTTGATTTTCTGAAAAACCTTCTCCTCTGTTTCTGGCTGCACTTCAGTCCCACGCTCCTGATCTTTGGGCACCCGGTACGGAGGAAGGAGGGCAGGTCTGAAGATCTCCTCGTGGTTCTGCTCCTGGGCCTGGCCAAACTGGCCATCAACAGGTCCAGGCAGCGGGCCGTGGAGGGGGTCGTTAGGGCCGACTGCCTGCCCCTCTTCCGCGGTTACGTCAGAGCCCGGGTGTCCTTGGAGAAGGAGCACGCGGTGTCCACCAACACCCTGGAGTTGTTCAGGGAGAGGTGGGCGCCGCAGGGAGTGGAGTGCATCATTTCTCCCTCCAACTCTATTTTGATTTAGTCCCTACCCTCCCCTTCACTGTTTTTGATCACACAGCACTGTCCCTTGCTGTGAAGGGCAGTGTTTGTCACTGGCCACCCGGGTGTTTTCCTATCTTCCTGGTGGTGGAAATTGAATAAAAGATTGGTGCACTTTGTGTCTTTCACTGTGTCTCACACCTGCACACACACAAAAAAAAAAAAAATAAACAGAAGCGTTAAGCACTACCGCAGTTAAGCGGTAGTGTGGGGGTTAATAAAAAAAAAAAAATTTTTAAGAAAAAAAAAGAAGAAAAAAAAAAGAAGAAAAAACAAAAAAAAATATAACTGAAATTGCTGTTATTGGATAGAAACTACCATCTGTCTATTTTCTCATGCCCTAATTTTGAGTTTTGTGTATCTAAAATGTCTACTGATCACAAAATATATATATAACTGGAAGATTAAAAGAAAAACAAAAAATATATAATAGGTAATAACTATATATAGAATCTCCTCAATTGACTCTGAGCTGGCTGGTCACAGTTCGTGTTCTGTGCACTGGTAAATAAAGGATGACGTTATTCCAGTGGCAATAGGAGAAAACAGGACGTACCGAAGGAACGTTCGCTTACAACTATCATCTTAGAGTTGTGGTAAGCATTTCTAGCATCATGTCTCTATTCAGGAAGCTTAACTCATTTAACCCTGCTGTTGAAGATTGGGCCCAGTATGCTGAGACAATGTGATATTTTTTCTGGGCAAATTACATTGGAACAGAAGAAAAAGCAATGAGTAACTCTTCTGACTGTATGTGGACCTGCAGTATTTTTGGTTATAAGGGGTTTAATTTTCCTAGAGGCACCAGACACTAAAGCCTTCCAAGAATTGACAGTGTTGGTTAAGGAATATTACTACCCCAAATCTCCTCTAATCCTGAGATGATATCAGTTTTATTTGGCTGCTAGAGAACCGGAGGTATCTGTTTTGGAATTTTTGGCGAGGTTACGATGACTGGCAGAGGCATGTGATTTTTGGTTAACCCTGAATAAGATGCTGAGGGACTATTTGGGATATGGCATTAATGATGTAACCATTCAGAAGTGCCTTCTAGCTGAGGCCCAACTGGACTTCAAACAGACATTAAAATTGGTTTTATTATTAGAAAGTGTGGCAAGTGGAGCATAGGAGATAAAGGACATCCCAATGGAAGTGGAAACTTTCACCTATCTGACCGAGCTTGTGGAACACAACGTGATTGTAGGCAACTGCAGAGCCTTGTGCATGGCATGTCATGAGCAGAGGGTTCCTAGCCAACCCATAGCAAAACCCCACAACCTCCTACGGGGTAAGGATGAAATGGCAGTAGGAACGCCAATGCTGGCCAAATGCCTCCTCTAATTGAGAGAGACCATTTAATTCAGGAGATGAAGTTTAATGCTGTAACCATGGAAATGGCCCGATATGGGCATAGGGTGAAGTTGATGCGAAGTCAGGGCCCATGACTTACAAAGTTCAGGGAGGTAATACAGTCCTAACAAACACATGGATCACCTAAAAGCTGTTACCTCACAAATAGGGTAGAAACAAAACATACTTGGCCCTCCAACTAACCAGAAGGCCCAGCTGAAACTGCAGGTGCTCCCCCACCTTCTAGTGTCAAGGAAACCTCAGATTCCAAAATGGATGCAGACTCAACACCGTTGTCACAATTCCTGACGCAAGAGATGGGCCACAGTGCGGTACACACGACCTGTGTCTGAGTCCGAGTCAGGAACTGGACCTGGGGCAAAAACATCGCAAAAGAACCTACAAGCGAAAGACCAGGCCTACACCCCCAGACTTGGGGTGTGGAGGGATGTGGTAATTGGAACCTCATTAACTGGGAGGCTCTTGATTAATCCAGGTTAACAGCCCCAATCAAAAAAGCCTTGCCTGACCAATAAGAAGTTAGAATCTCCTCAGTTGAGGACTGACTCTGAGTTGGCTGATCACAGCCTGTATACTGTGCATCAGTAAATAAAGGGAGACTTGGTGACAGGACCGTATCTCTGTGCAAGTATGAATCTGGCAGTGCAGTAGTACTGTTATAGTTGAGCAATCCAGAACCTTTGGCCAATGTTTCAGGAACATGGGTTCATATCGCATCATGATAGACGGTGGAGTTTGAATTCAGTAAAAAAATCTTTAATTAAAAGCTCGCCTAATGCGAACCATGCAACCATTATCAATTATCATAAAATCCACTATTACACTTTAAAGAAAGAAATCTGACATCCTCAGTTGATCTAGTCTACATGCAACTCCAGAGCCACAGCAATGTAGTTGACTCTCAATTGCCCTCTGATATGGCCTAACAAGCAACTAGGATTGTATCATACAGCTACAAAACCTAAAGACAGATCACCCACCAAACACCTAGATACTGGAAATGACAGTGATAAACACTGCCATATTGACTTGCAATATACATCTTACCAACATCTGGGAGCTTCTGTCAAAATTGGGAGAGCTGTCCAACAGATTAGTGAAGCAACAGTCGAACATCACCATCATCATCCCTTTATATCTCCTGTCCCATTTGCACGACTGAAGGGTTGGTTCAAAGGTGGCTCATTACCCACTTGGAAAAGTGCACTAATGCTCGAGTCTCACTTTCCCAGGGTGCACACAAATGATAATAATTTAATCAAAGTACTCAAAAACCCCAATATACCTGGCTAATGCATTTAGGTTAAGAGAAAACACTGACCAAATTCCTGTACAGAAGAAGAACTACTATTTATTATAAATGAAGAAATGCTAACCACAGGCAAAATAAATCTATAAGACTAGGGCATATTTTTAAGGTAAGAGGAGAGATTTAAAAAAAAGTGTGAGGGGCAAATCTTTTTAGAGTATGGTTTGCATGTAGCATGAACTTTCTGAGGAAGTGGGCACAATTACAATGTTTAAAAGATACTTGGATAAGTAGATGAATAGGAAAGGTTGGGTGGGATATGGGCCAGGAGCATGCAGGTGGGACAGGTCTAGTTTGGGATTATGTTCGGCATGGACCGGTTGGACTGAAGTGACTGTTGCCATGCTGTGTGACTCTATGACTCTATAACAACTGGTCGATGTTCTAAATGCCTTTAAAACTCTTGCACGTATATATAGACAAACAAACAAATAAAAAAATAAGTTGAGTTATGAGTGTAGGCAGAATGTCTCGGGAAACATTGCACCAGTCCACAGGATTTAATGAGATGTTCCTTTTGATTCCCAAGACCGTCTGATCTCTGGTCTTCCTGGATTCTATCATTTCTTCAGAAGAGACACAGAGTGATTGGTCCACTAATGGTAAGCTCTTTGGGTTACTGGTCAAAGTCAACAGCTGTCTGAAGTAGGGATATTCCTTGATGATTCCACAATATTTAGGACCATTTGTGATTGCTCAGATACTGAAACAGTCTGTGTCCTGGACAACATCCAAGTAAGTAGCAATTAACATTTGTACCACACAAGTGATAGTAATGACCAAATCCATCAAGACAAATTCTAACCAACACCCCCTGATATTCAATAGCATAACTACTGATGATTCTCTACTACCAACACCCTGGGTAATATTGACCAGAAGCTGAACTGGACCAACCATATAAATAGTGTGGCTACAAGAACAAGCTTGAGGATAGGAATCCTACAGCCAATAGCTCACCTTCTGACTCCACAAAGCCTGTCTAAATCATTTACAATGCACACATTAGGAGTGTGATGGAATACTCTCTACTTGTCTGGATGAGTGCAGTTCCAACAACATTCAAGAAACTTGACAACCTCAAAGACAAAACAGCCACTTTATGGCACTTCATCCACCATAATCAACATTTACTCCCTTCACCACCAATGCACTGAGGAAGTAGGATTTATGATCTAGAAGATGCACAGCAGAAACTCACCAAGTCTCCTCTGACAGCAGCATCCAAATCCATGACCTATATCACCCAGAAGGACAGAGGAAGCACATGGATGGAAACACCAACACTTGCACGCTTCTCTCCAAGTCGCACACCATCCTGACTTGGAAATATACTTTTTTATCTTCAGTGTCACTAAATTTAAGCCTGGAACCTCCCTTCTCATAGCTACATGTGTCCCTACTTCCCAAGAACTTCAGCATTTCAAAAAGATAGCTCATCACCACCATCTCTAGAGTAAATAAGGATTGGTAATACATGCTTGAATTTCCACATGAATGGATTAATAAACAATCTTTAAAAAAACTCTTTGATTATGCATCTTTGGCCGTTATTCATCACTTTGCTTGTAACAGTGTTTGATTAGCAGTTCTAAGTTTAGCTAAATGCCTACCTCTGATCTCACAATCTCTGAAAAGAAACTAAAATGGAGCAAATTTAATTTCATTTACTTTCCATCAGCTGTTCAACAGTGTCTGAGTTCCTTTAAAAGAGACTTCAGTGCATAACAAAGTACACCAGAACAGTCCTCACCAACATCGTCTGCAACCTCAAAATGACATCCCAACTCCTTTACTCAAAGGTCTGAGAAATGAAGGCAAGTGTGCTAAATGCCTTCTTAGCCATCTGTCTACCTCTGATGAAAATTTCAAAAAATTATATAGCCGGACCCCTAGGTCTCCCTGTTCTACAACATCACCCAGGGCCTTACCATTAATTGTATAAGTCCTGTTCTTGTTTGTATTACCAAAATGCAATGCCTCACATTTATCCAAATTAAACTCCATCTGCCACTCCTCAAACCCATTGAACTAATTGTTCAAGATTTCCTAATAATCTCAAATAACCTTCTTCTTCATTTCATCTGCAGACTTACTAACCATGCCTCCTGCATTCTCATCCAAGTAATTTATATAAATGACAAACAAACGTGGACTCGGGGCCAATTCTTGTGGAACACCACTGGTCACAGGGCTCCAGTCTGAAAAACAACTCTTTATCACCACCTTCTGCCTCCTACCATAAGACCAATTTTATATCCAATTGGCAAACTCACCTTGAATCCCATGTGATTTACCTTTACTAATTGTTCTACCATGCAGACAGAACCTTGTCAAAGGCTTTACTAAAGTCCAAGTTAACAACATTTACTGCTCTGCTCTCATCAATCATTTTGGATACTTCCTCAAAAACTCAAGTTTGTGAGACAAGACCTTCCCTGCATTAATCTATGCTGACTATCCCTAATAAACATCTCCTGAAAAGAATAAAGAGCTGAATGTGAGACAACCTTGCCTTGAATCAGCTTGGCTTGAGTCTTTCTGCCCTATTGGGGATTATTTTCCTCATGAAATGAGAGAATCGCAGACATTAAGCAGACATATTTTGCAAATTGCGGTGGAGTAGAATGCTCCAGCAGGAGTTCATCTGCTCTGCCTGCTCTTCCTTTTCTTTTCTTATTTCTCTTCTCTTTTCCTTCTTCCTAGTGTTTTACTTTTCTTCCTCTCCATTTTTTCCCCTTTAACTCTCACCCTCCAGCAACCTCTGGCAGGGACTGATGAACCCTGGCTTCTGGTGAGTCACAATTCCCAGCCTGAAGCAGTGGCCTCCCGGCATGCCATTGTGACCCTCCGGCCTCCTGCAGTGGCCACCTGGCATGGCATGGTGACCTCCTGGCCTGATGCAGCGGACTCCTGGAATGGCATGGTGACCTCACGGCCTGATGCAGCAGTTCGCAGGCATGGCATGGTGATCTCCCAGCCTGATGCAGCAGTTCCCCGGCATGGCATGGTGACCTCCTGGCCTGATGCAGCGGCCTCCTGTAGTGGCCACCTGGCGTGATGTGGACTGGAACCTAAGTGCCAGCGTGGTCTGCCATACTGAACATTTAGTTCTGTAATGCTGAACATTTTATTTCTGTTTTGTCTAAAACCTTGTAAGTAAAGAAGCTGTTCCTAGGTACTCTTGTATCTAAGTTGACGCTATAATTAGAACATATAAACTTTTCACTTTACTCATTGAATATATGTGACAATAAAGGCTCTTCTAATTCGAATTAAGGAGATGGAATTGGGTGGTACAGTTGATACTTTTGGTGCAGATGGGAAAGTGTTTCAAGTGAGTGAGTAGGTAGTACAGAGGGTTTGCAGAGTTACTGGTGTTAGGAGTTGGGGTGAGAGAGAGTGAGTGAGAACCATGTTTCAGGCAATAGTAGAGTGGTAGAGCATGAGCCTTGATGACAAGTGGGTTCATTAGCAGAGATAGAGTGACTATGATGTATCAGAGAGAAGATGGTGGCGCTCACACTGGCAGAGTAGGGAAGGTCCTAGTGTCCTACAGTGCTTGCTTTTCTTCCAGATGGCAGAGATAGCTTTAACTTGGGTTGTAACCTTGGGCCAGGCTGGCATAGCCTGGTGTTGTGTCCTCCGCCCCTGCTCTGTGAAATTTCTGCCCTGTCTTTCATGTTTAGGTAAATGTGAGGAACTGGACAAACAGGTTTGGACTAACATTGCTTGTTCAGGTGTGTAGTAGGCTTTTAAAGATAATGCTGATGTAAGGGATGCCAATGAATTCTTGGATATCCATTGAGTGGCAAGTAAATTGTGGGAGCTGCATGTGGTAAAGTGGGGCTGGAATCAGACTTGACGGATGCCATAGGTACAGGGTAGAGAGATAATCAGGCAAATTTAGTAAGGTAAAATAAGAGAGTCTGGTATAACAAGGGAGTTCACTAGGCCCCTTGCAGCAAAAAAGCCCTTCTATAAACTTGACGCAATCTATGACTTAGCCAAAAAATTCAAGATTCAGCCCAAAATCTAAATTGAACTGAATTCCTGGAAGAAGAGGTTAAAAGATGCACCTTGTGACTTAGATCAACTCCTTTCCATATTTTGCCCTATAAACACAGCTGTAAGAATTATTATTCACAAAACTTTTCCGTACAGACGGAAGCGATTCAGTATATCCTGCCTGTGCCAATTCTCAGTCTCTCACAGCCCCCCCTCTCTCTATCTCCTCATTTAGTCCCATTCTTCAGCTGTTTTATCATATCCTTTTACATTTTCCTTTTTCAAATATTTAACCTACTTCACTTTGAAAAATACTTGATACAGTTCATTTTGTGGTTTCCCAAAACAAATTTGCAAATTGACCATGAAGTTTTCTGCTTATGGGCATCCCGTTTTAATTAGGAACATCCTTGAACAAGCATAGGTATGTCTGTGTTCAGAGTTGGCTTTGTTCAATTTGTTTTTTTTAAACTGGAAATAAGTAAAATCTAACAACTCAATCAAAAGCGGGTACAAATTGGTGAAATTTACCTTTTGGATAACTTTTAGCTGTTGCAACTGATATGACCCATTTGATTTAAATACTGAACCTCAGTGACATGATTAAGGAATGAATTGGAGATGTCAACTGTGAAATCACGGAGTTGTTAATGAATCTTCACATAGCTGAAGTGACAAGATTCCCAAATTCTGCCTGAGTTATTGACTATGGGGCCCCTAGTTGGGTTGGGGGGGGGCGGTTTCAGGGCTTAACCACCTGCAGGGTCCATCCTCCCCCCAGCTATTTACCAGTTGGGATGATAAAACCTTCACTTAAGTATTTTAATTTATTGCTGGCAGTGTTCAAGCATCGACTAATGTCTGAAACAAAATACTTTCTGCTGGCATAATTCTCATGGAGAGACATCTGGTCCACTGATTTACGAAAAAAAGGCCAGAAGCAATTTTTAAAGACTGAGTTGGTAATAATTTGGGTGCTCATTGATATTATTTTAACGATTATAAAATTCCAACTGTTTATGGGGTTAAAGAAAGCAAGTAAAGGAAGTCATTTGATCCACTGTGGCTGTGCTGCCTCTCTGAAAGAGCTGCCTGATTCCCCTGCTCATTCCTTCTAGCTCTGCAATTTGTTTTTCTCCTTACAATATATTTCATATCTCCTTCAGAAAGTGACTGTTGAATTTACATCCACCATAGTTCAGACAGTGCATTCCAGATCATAACTCGCTCTCTAAAAATAATTCCCCACATGTTTCATGACCCCTGCCACACATACACCCACCCCCTACCAAGTACTTTTGCCAATTGTCTTAAATTTGTTTCCTTCAGTTTCAGTCATTTACCACCTTTTTTTTCATTTAAGAAATCTGATTGTACATGTTCAATGTTGTCAAATGCCAACTGTTACTCCCCCATTTACAGTGGCTGGCTGGAGATTTCCAGTTTGCGGACTGACCAAGACATCAAAACTGGGCCATCAGTCTGCAGGCTGAAAACAAAAGTCAGCATAGTTCCAGCAGACCATAGGTTGCTCTCTCATTAGACAGAGAGACCACTATTGGTGAGACTAACCTGCGAGTTAGCACACCTCAGGTTCAGGGAGGGGGAGGGCTACATGGCTTAATTGACCAGTTCCATAGTGGTCTCAGCCAGATAGTGGAATTGGCCTCAGTTTCTATTACCAGCCAGCCTGCCAGCCAACTGAGCTAGGTCTGGAGGGTGCCTTCTGATTGCTCCAGCAGCCTGTCTGACCATAGGCTACCCATCACAATGGAAGAACAGTTGCTGAAGCCCTTCCCAGTTTGAAACTTCCAAAACCTCAGAATAGAGGCCTTTTCTCTCTTGCCTGAAGGAACAGGCTGTAGATCCTTCTCGGCTGATTAGCTGCTGACTTATCCTCCAGCTTGGTGAGCCTGCCAGCTAACCTTACTTGGATGGTGTGTCTGCCTCTGCCCGATTTGGCAAAATTGCTGACAAGTGACTGTTTCACCCAAATGATGGAATCTTGATGATGCATCTCATCATTTGGCTGGAGAACCAATGGGAGACCTGCGCTACCTCCTCCTGAAAAAGGCCAGCCAAGCAACAAATCAATCAGGCAATGACAATGGAGACCGTTGGCATTTGCCCTAAATCAAGAGCCGGGGTGCATGGCCTGCTTAAGAAGAGCAGCTGGCCAATCAAAGAGGGTTCTAGCTGCTGCTGAAAGTGTACCCTGGAATGTTAGTAGAGGATCCAGGACAAAAGTAAGTGCTGTGGGGAGTTCTTGGCTTTCGGGTCATGGGAACAGAGTAACAGGGTGGTCAGAAGCAAGGTTCTGTATTTGTGTAGGCACCATCCTCTAAGATGTGTTTGCAGGTGGTGAGGTGGCATTTAATCAAGTGATGGGAAGAACAGTGAATGGGGTCCCTGCCAGTTTTTTTGACTCTGCACCAACTATGCCTGGAGCTGGATTCCTATGGATTTCAGTTTTTCCACGACTGCTCAATGCTATATTTGGTTAAATTCTATCTTGATGTCAGAAGCTCTCACCTTACCCCTTCAGGTCATGGTCCATGTTTAGACCAAAGGATGTATATCAGGAACCCCATGTATCTGGCAGAGCCTGACATATCAGTGAGCAATGGTTGTATAAGTGCTGCTTGATATTGCTGTCAACAGTATCTCATGTCACTTTGCTCATGTTCGAGAATAGACTGACATGGGGTAATTGGCTGATTGGATTTGCTATGTTTTTAGTGTACTGGCCATATCTAGGCAATTTTCCACGTTGTCAGGTAAATGCAGTGCTGGATCAGTTGACTAGTTCTGGAGTACAAATCTTCAGGATCCATAGCTTTTGCAGTATCCAGTGACTTCCGCCATTTCTTGATATCATGTGGAGTGAATTGGATTGGCTGAAAACTGGCATTTGAAAATGTTAGTCATCTAGTTCCATAACTGTGCCTTTGAGTGGTTTAAGAATATTTCAAAAGTGTTTCCAGTTTAGAAAGATGACTGATAGTGTGAGCTTACCATTCATTCTGCACGTCAAGCTTTGTAGTAGTAACTTCATATAGCTACCCGAACATTGCTATCAGTCAAACACGAGAAATGCTGATGATGTCGAAATAGTTTACTTCTGTTCCACTTTTCGGGCATGCTGTGAATCACACCTTGCTGCCTTTTCACAGAGCACCTGATGACTTTTCGCAGCTCATTACTGTTACTCAGTGTCAGGCAGTTGGCAGGTTGATTGTCCTTTTGAGATTTAACCTTGCCAGAGAATGCCATTCTCCATTTAAATATGGGGTTGGCAGGAAAGGAGAAGCGTTAGTTCCCACCTTTATGCTAACCAATAGAAGTGAGGCTGGGTTCATCCAGTGTCACTGTCAGAAAGGCAAATGCACAAGCCTCCCTTCAAACCAAGCAGCCCCACTGATACAATGGAAAACAACATTGAATGAAATTAAAAAGATACTGCAATTTAAACCAGAGTGATATTTTCAGTGTCTGTAAGACACTTCTTCTCATAGTGTCCTGTGATTGTGATGGAAATAATTTTTTTATTATAGTCCTGACCTCATGTCAAACCTACTGTAGATTGGCTGCTTCAATGTGGCAAAGAAAGGTTGCCTGGAACTGTAGTCTCATGGAAATCAGCAACTTCAAAAGAGGAAGTGAGACCAGTCACTCCCTTCCCTTGCAGATACATTTCTCCTAGTGCCAAATTAACTTATGTTTTAGAAGGAGAGACAAAAAGCTTGCAGATGCTAAAATCCAAAGTAGACAGGCAGGAGGATGGAAGAACACAGCAAGCCAGGTAGCATCAGGAGGTGGAGAAGTCAACATCACTGTGTTCTTCCAGCCACCTGTGTATCTACTATGTTTTAGAAGGAGCCAATTTAACCAGGCTTTCATGAATTAACAAAAAGAATTAGTAACTTTCATGAATTAACTAAATATAAGAGGAATTAGTAACATAACGCTCATGCATGCAAATTAGAAATAAGATAGATTCTGGGTAATCCAAGATGAAGTTTAGGAAAAATTTCTGGCTGTAACAGCTGCTCCTTTTTAGAGGTGATTCCAGGAATTCCAGGAATTCCTCGAATTCCAGGAGCAGCAATTACTGTTTTATATGCTGTTGCATTGTTTTGGAACTTTGGAAAAAAAAGACAAAAGGGAGAAGAATAGATAAAGGAAGAACATGGTCAGGTCAGTGCCAGAGAGAGAGAGAGAGAACCTGCACAGTTACTGCCTTTGCTGTTTGAATTCACGTATCATTGGACAGCGGAGTGCATCGGGGAAAATTAGTAAACAGTGAAATTCATAACTGATCTTGGAGGAACTGTTTGAGTAAAGTTCACAGCACAGAATCAGATAAGTTAATCGTTGTTTTAAGTGTGGCCTACAGACAATCTGCAGTAGTGAGTAGACTGGGTTCTTTCTTGATTATATGTTTTTGGAGACATGTCTCTTGATGTGGACTGGTTGGGCCGAAGGGCTTGTTTCCACACTGTAGGGAATCTAATCTAAAAAAAAACTTAAAATATAAGCCATAACTATTAATTTAACCTGGGGCAGTGTTTGTAGAGGAATAAGACGGTGTTAATTTTTGGGTCTGTAGACTGGGAAGGATCAAAAATGGCCTTTAATAGAGCGATATGTACTTCTTGTCAGATGTGGGAGTTTAAAGAGAGTTTAAAGGTTACTGTGGAATATATCTGCCATAAATGCTGTTGGCTGCGAATCTTATCAGATTGAATGGATCGGTTGGAGAGACAGTTAGAAGCAATGAGGAATTTGCAACAGCAACAGTATATGATGGATGGCAGTTATAGGAAGGGGGAAAAGTCTCAGGCACAGTCACATAGATGGGTTAACTCCAGGGAAGGTAAGAGAGATAGGCACCTAGTGCAGGAGTCTTTTGTGGATATACCCATTTCAAACAGGTATGCTGTTTTGGAAAATGTAGGGGGTGATGGATTCTCAGGGGAACGTAGCACGAACAGCCAGGTTTCTGGTATTGAGACTGGCTCTAATGCAACGAGGCTTCCAAGATATCAATCGTGTTACGGGATGCTCTAGTCAGAGGTACAGACAGACGTTTCTGTGGCCAGCAGCGAAAAAGCAGAATAGTGTGTGGCTTCCCTGGTGCCAGGATCAAGGATGTCTCAAAGAGGATGCAGAATGTTCTCACGGGGGAGTGGGGCCAGCAAGAGGTCATTGTCCATATTGGAACCAACGGCATAGGAAGGGAAAATGTTGAGATTCTGAAGGGAGATTACAGGGAGTTAGGCATAAATTTAAAAAGGAGATCCTTAAGAGTAGTAATATCTGGATTACTCTCAGTGCTACGAGCTAGTGAGGGCAGGAATAGGAGGATAAAGCAGATGAATGCATGGCTGAGGAGCTGGTGTATGGGAGAAGGATTCACATTTTTGGATCATTGGAATCTCTTTTGGGGTAGAAGTGACCTGTACAAGAAGAACGGATTGCACATAAATTGGAAGGGGACTAATATACTGGCAGGGAAATTTGTTAGAACTGCTCGGGAGGATTTAAACTAGTAAGGTCAGGTGGGGGAGGGGGGTGGCGCAGGGAGATAGTGAAGAAAGAGATCAATCTGAGACTGGTACAGTTGAGAACAGAAGCGAGTCAACAGTCAGGGCAGGCAGGGACAAGGTAGGACTAATAAATTAAACTGCATTTATTTCAATGCAGGGGAGAAAGTGAGGTCTGCAGATGCTGGAGATCAAAGTTGAAACTTTATTGCTGGAACAGCACAGCAGGTCAGGCAGCATCCAGGGAACAGGAGATTCGACGTTTCGGGCACAGTTCCTGAAGAAGGGCCTGTGCCCGAAACGTCGAATCTCAATGCAGGGGGCCTAACAGGGAAGGCAGATGAACTTAGGGCATGGTTAGGAACATGGGACTAGGATATCATAGCAATGATAGAACATGGCTCAGGGATGGGCAGGACTGGCAGCTTAATGGGAGGCAAAAGAGGAGGGGGAGTGCATTTTTGATAAGGGATAGCATTACAGCTGTGCTGAGGGAGGATATTCCTGGAAATACATCCAGGGAGGTTATTTGGGTGGAACTGAGAAATAAGAAAGGGATGATAACCTTATTGGGATTGTATTATAGACCCCTTAATAGTCAGAGGGAAATTGAGAAACAAACTTGTAAGGAGATTTCAGCGATCTGTAAGAATAATAGGGTAGTTATGGTAGGGGATTTTAACTTTCCAAACATAGACTGGGACTGCCGTAGTGTTAAGGGTTTAGATGGAGATGAATTTGATAAGTGTGTACAAGAAAATTTTCTGATTCAGTATGTGGATGTAACTACTAGAGAAGGTGCAAAACTTGACTTACTCTTGGGAAATAAGGCAGAGCAGGTGACTGAGGTGTCAGTGGGGGAGCACTTTGGGGCCAGCGACCATAGTTCTATTAGATTTAAAATAATGATGGAAAAGGATAGACCAGATCTAAAAGTTGAAGTTCTAAATTGGAGAAAGGCCAATTTTGTTGGTATTAGGCAAGAACTTTCGAAAGCTGATTGGGGGCAGGTGTTCCCAGATAAAGGGATGGCTGGAAAATGGGAAGCCTTCAAAAATGAGATAACGAACGTCCAGAGAAAGTATAATCCTGTTAGGGTTGAAACTTTATTGCTGGAACAGCACAGCAGGTCAGGCAGCATCCAGGGAACAGGAGATTCGACGTTTCGGGCACAGGCCCTTCTTCATTCCTGAAGAAGGGCCTGTGCCCGAAACGTCGAATCTCCTGTTCCCTGGATGCTGCCTGACCTGCTGTGCTGTTCCAGCAATAAAGTTTCAACTTTGATCTCCAGCATCTGCAGACCTCACTTTCTCCCCTAATCCTGTTAGGGTGAAAGGGAAGGCTGGTAAGTATAGGGAATGCTGGATGACTAAATAAATTGAGGGTTTTGTTAAGAAAAAGAAGGAAGCATATGTAAGGTATAGACAGGATAGATTGAGTGAATCCTTAGAAGAGTGTAAAAGAAGTAGGAGTATACTTAAGAGGGAAATCAGGAGGGCAGAAAGGGGACTTGAGATAGATTTGGCAAATAGAATTAAGGAGAATCCCAAGGGTTTTTACAAATACATTAAGAACAAAAGGGTAGCTAGGGAGAGAATAGGACCCCGCAAAGATCAGGCAGCATCCAAGGAGCAGGAGAATCGACATTTCGGGCATAAGCCCTTCTTCAGGAATGAGGAAGGTGTGCCAAGCAGGCTAAGATAAAAGATAGGGAGGAGGGACTTGGGGGAGGGGCATTGGGAATGCAATAGGTGGAAGGAGGTTAAGGTGAGGGTGATAGGCCGGAGAGGGAGTGGGGGCGGAGAGGTCGGGAAGAAGATTGCAGGTCAAGAAGGCGGTGCTGAGTCCGAGGGTTGGGACTGAGATAAGGTGGGGGGAGGGGAAATGAGAAAGCTGGAGAAATCTGCATTCATCCCTTGTGGTTGGAGGGTTCCCAGGCAGAAGATGAGGCATTCTTCCTCCAGGCATCGTGTTTCCATGGTTTGGCAATGGAGGAGGCCAAGGACCTGCATGTCCTTGGTGGCGTGGGAGGGGGAGTTAAAGTGTTCAGCCACGGGGTGGTTGGGTTGGTTGGTGCGGGTGTCCCAGAGGTGTTCTCTGAAACGTTCCGCAAGTAGGCGGCCTGTCTCCCCAGCGTACATTGGGGAGATAAGGTGGGGGGAGGGGAAATGAGAAAGCTGGAGAAATCTGCATTCATCCCTTGTGGTTGGAGGGTTGCAGGTCCTTGGCCTCCCCCATTGCCAGACCATGGAAACACGACGCCTGGAGGAAGAGCGCCTCATCTTCTGCTGTTGGGTTGGTTGGTGCGGGTATCCCAGAGGTGTTCTCTCCAACCACAAGGGATGAATGCAGATTTCTCCAGCTTTCTCATTTCCCCTCCCCCCACCTTATCTCAGTCCCAATCCTCGGACTCAGCACTGCCTTCTTGACCTGTAATCTTCTTCCCGACCTTTCCGCCCCCACCCCCTCTCCGGCCTATCACCCTCACCTTAACCTCCTTCCACATATCACATTCCCAATGCCTCTCCCCCAAGTCCCTCCTCCTCCCTACCTTTTATCTTGGCTTATGCCCAAAACGTTGATTCTCCTGCTCCTTGGATGCTGCCTGACCTGCTGCGCTTTTCCAGCAACACATTTTTCAGCTCTGATCTCCAGCATCTGCTGTCCTCACTTTCCCCCTCAAAGATTCACAAGGCGGCCTTTGTGTGGAGCTGCAGAAAATGGGGGAGATACTAAATGAATATTTTGCATCAGTATTTACTGTGGAAAAGAATATGGAAGATATAGACTGTAGGGAAATGGATGGTGATACCTTGCAAAATGTCCATATTACAGAGGAGGAAGTGCTGGATGTCTTGAAACGGGTAAAGGTGAATAAATCCCCAGGACCTGATCAGGTGTACCCTAGAACTCTGTGGGAAGCTAGAGAAGTGATTGCTGGGCCTCTTACTGAGATATCTGTATCATTGATAGTCACAGGTGAGGTACCGGAAGACTGGAGGTTGGCTAGCATGGTGCCACTGTTTAAGAAGGGTGGTAAGGACAAGCCAGGGAACTATAGACCAATGAGCCTGACGTCAGTGGTGGGCAAGTTATTGGAGGGAATCCTGAGGGACAGGATGTACATGTATTTGGAAAGGCAAGGACTGATTAGGGATAGTCAACATTGCTTTGTGCATGGGAAATCATGTCTTACAAACTTGATTGATTTTGTTGAGGAAGTAACAAAGAGGATTGATGAGGGCAGAATGGTAGGTGTGATCTATATTGACTTCAGTAAGGTGTTCGACAAGGTTCCCCATGGGAGACTGATTAGCAAGGTTAGATCTCACGGAATACAGGGAGAACTAACCATTTGGATACAGAACTGGCTCAAAGTTAGAAGACAGAGGGTGGTGGTGAAGGGTTGTTTTTCAGACTGGAGACCTGTGACCAGTGGAGTGCCAAAGGATCGGTGCTTGGTCCTCTACTTTTTGTTCTTTACATAAATGATTTGGGTGCGAGCATAAGAGGTACAGTTAGTAAGTTTGCAGATGACACCAAAATTGGAGGTGTAGTGGACAGTGAAGAGGGTTACCTCAGATTACAACAGGATCTTGACCAGATGGACCAATGGGCTGAGAAGTGGCAGATGGAGTTTAATTCAGATAAATGCAAGCTGTTGCATTTTGGGAAAGCAAATCTTAGCAGGACGTATACACTTAATGGTAAGGTCCTAGGGAGTGTTGCTGAACAAAGAGACCTTGGAGTGCAGGTTCATAGCTCCTTGAAAGTGGAGTCGCAGGTAGATAGAATAGTGAAGAAGGCACTTGGTATGCTTTTGTTTATTGGTCAGAGTATTGAGTACAGGAGTTGGGAGATCATGTTGCAGCTGTACAGGACATTGGTTAGGCCACTGTTGGAATATTGCATGCAATTCTGCTCTCCTTCCTATCAAAAAGATGTTGTGAAACTTGAAAGAGTTCAGAAAAGATTTACAAAGATGTTGCCAGGATTGGAGGATTGAGCTATAGGGAGAGGCTGAACATGGGTTGTTTTCCCTAGAGCTTCGGTGGCTGAGGGGTGACCTTATAAAGGTTTACAAAATTATGAGGGGCATGGATAGGGTAAATAGGCAAAGTATTTTCCCTGGGGTTGGGGAGTCCAGAACTAGAGTGCATAGGTTTAGGGTGAGAGGGGAAAGATATAAGAGAGACCTAAGGGGCAACTTTTTCACACAGAGGGTGGTACATGTATGGAATGAGCTGCCAGAGGAAGTGGTGGAGGCTGGTTCAATTGCAACATTTAAGAGACATATGGATGGGTATATGAATAGGAAGGGTTTGGAGGGATATGGGCTGGGTGCTGGCAGGTGGGACTAGATTGGGTTGGGATATCTGGTCGACATGGACGGGTTGAACCGAAGGGTCTGTTTCCATGCTGTACATCTCTATGGCTCTATGTAAATGAAAAAAGATAAGCTTAAAACAAAACACACATAAACAGATCAGCCTCTGAATTTTCTGTGAAGAGTTTTTATTTCGACATTGCAGCAGGGGTTAGCAGTAACATTGACAGGTGATCAAGCTTCATGATACTGTATTTTCCAGATTGGTTTAAATTCTATAATTTTGATGACTTTTGACTGTGATTGAATTCGGAGTGAGAGAGAGTGAGTCCTTTGTTATCTTCTTTCCATTAACTGGTTTTCAGCTCTCAGAGCGAGACAGGATCTTCCTTTGTCTGCAACACAGGGTGACTCTGAGATAGTCCTTCGACTGTGACCATGATACATACTAACATATGAATCCAGGTTGGTATACATGAGAGCACCCAGTCCCATTTGTCTTCTCTAGTAGATTGAAACTGACTTTTTAACCCCTGTCCTTGTATACTTTTGGAGGATCAAACAAATATCTCTGCAAGAGGTGCTTTCTGCCAAGAGAGAGAGATAGTCAGCCTGTCATTATCCTTTCTGATTAAATATCCCCACCCCATTTGAAGTTACCCTGATAATTTACATGTGCAACATTCTCTGGGCTTTGCATAAGGCAATGCCAGACAGTCACTGAATTTAAATCCACAGTTTTTCTGTCGCAGTTTTCCCTTTAAAAGTAACACTTCTTTGGAATGAAAAACAGGTAAGAATCAACTGGTATTAGATAAATAGAGAATTGAGTGCATGGGGCTAGAAAAATAGTGTGGAAGAAAAGAGTTTCACTTCATTTGGCACTAACACTAGTCTTGGTGAAAATGAGAGCTGTATTTTTGGGATGGCTTACACCTGAACCATGCTCTGTGTTCTGTCAAATTGTACAATCAGGGTTGTGGTGACAGCTTTAAACTAATAAGTCAATGGAAGGGATCAAGTGAGGTGAGATGTGGTAAAGGGTCAGAAAACAACAAAATAATAGAGCAGGGAAGAAATTTGCAAAGCGATTACCAGTTTGTGATAGGAAGTGACAGAATCTGGAAACATAAGAATTTGACAGCAGACGGTAAGACAACAAAAAAAGAATTTAAAGTCCTGTATCTGAATATACGCAACATTTGTAACAAAAGGAATTAATTTTTAGCATTGACACAGAAAATTTTTTATGACTTGATAACCATTACAGAAACATAGTTGAAAAGTGAGTAATGCTGGGATATGAATTTTGAAGGGTATTTGTCATGTTGGAATGACAGAAAGCTAAGAAAAAATAGTACATTAGCCCAGCTGATTGAGGATGGCATTAATACTAAGATTTGACCTTAACTTGAAAGATCAAGGTGTAGAATCAGTTTGGGTAGATGTAAGAAGTAGAGGAAGTAATAGGTCATTTTTAAGAATGGTTTTTAAGCCTCTTTCAGTAGTTACACTCTAGGACAGAGCATATAGGAACAAACAAATTGCAAGTATAAGAAAGAAACTGCAATAATCATGGGTAGCTTCACTTAATTAGGGGACACTTTAACCTACATGTAGATTGGCAGAATCAGAATAGCAAAGGTCGGTTAGAAAATTAGTTCATAGACTTTTATTTTGGACAATTTCTTGGATCAATACATATTAGAGCTAACCAAGGAGCAGGTGATCTTAGACCTGATAATGTGCAATGAGACAGAATTAATCAATAACCTCATGTGAAGGTGCTCACAACATGATAGACTTTCATGTTCAGTTTGAAAGCATCGATGACTAATACTTTAAAACTAAATAAATGAGACTGTGAGAGTATGGAAAGAGAGTTGGCCAAAGTGAACAGGAAATCAAGTTAAAAAGTATGACAGTAAAGTTGGTTAGCTAACAGGTAGCAGATATTGTGGATAAATGGATCTTATTTGGGGTTTGCAGGATCAAGGCAATGAAGTGCCACATTTATTAATGTTGGATCCTCAACAATTGGTATTTTGTATCAATGATTTTGAAGATGGAACTGAATGTGTGGTGGTTAAATTTTCTGATGATGCTCAGATAGATAGGAAAATAAGTTGTCAAGAAGAGTTAGTGATTCTGCAAAGGACTATGGGCAGGTTAAGTGAGTGGGCAAACATTTGGCAGATGCAATTTAAAATGGGTAAATGTAAATTGTCCACTTTGACAGACAGAGTAAAAAAGGAGTATAGTACTTAAATTATAGAGTTCATATTCCGGCAGTACAGGATTTGGGTGTCCTGGTACATGAATCACATTAAGTCAGCATGTAGGTAAAATAAGTAATTAGGGAAACAATGAAATGTTGTCATTTCTTGCACAGGTACTGAAGTATGAAAGTATGGTTGCACAGGACACTGGTTAGACTACATCTGAAGTACTGTGTACAGTTTTAGTCTCCTTATCTGAGAAAATATATAATTGCTTCAGAAACAGCTTAAAGATGATTCACTTGCCCATTCCTGAGAAGAACATCATTTCTTTGTCCAAAGGTGGAATAGGTTAAGTCAGTGCCAAAATGAAATTTAAGAGAATAAAAAAATCACCTTATTGAAACATATAAGATCTTGAGGGGTTAATGTAGATACTGGAGTATGTTTTCAGGTGAGACTAAAATGCAAATGTAGTTTAAGAATGAAACGTCTCCCTGTCAAGACAAGAGATGAGGACAAATGTTTTCTCATAGGGTGACATTAGTGTGTGAAATTCCCTTCCCCCGAAGATATTGGCGGCTGTAGTTTAATCAGGACTGAATTAGACAGATTTTTGATTGACAAACCATTGAGGATTTTGTGTTATAGGCAGAAAACCAGATCAGCCATGATCTATTTGAACAGTACAGCTCTCCCAAAGGGCCAAATGGCCTTTTCTTGCTCCTAGGTTTTATGTTTCTACTTTAGATATTCTAATTTCAAAAGTAAGCATGAGGCATGCAGTGTATATTCCTGATGCTAGCACTTTTCATCCTTATCAGTTGTTTAAATATTTATATTTTTGTAGCACTCAATAAGCCACACAGTAACACTGCTCTGCAGGATGGCATAAACAATGTTTACAGTATCTGCCAACATACTGTAAATAGTACAATGTCACTTTTCAATGAGGTGAATTCTAAAACATCATGTTTAGTGCTTTGCAACAAATGTAGTAACAGAGGAAATCTTCAGAGACATGTTTACATTACAAAAAACTTTACCCAAGAAATAGAGAAGAGTATCGGACCAATATTTCTCCCCAATACCGTTACATGGGCTGTAGGATCAGATGAATAGGAGTAGGCCATTCAGCCCCTCAAGCCTGTTTCATATTCAATGAGATCATGGCTGTTTTGTGGCCTAACTCCATAGGTTTTAGTCCATATCCCTTAATACCTTTTTTTAGACAAAAATTGATCCATCTCAAATTCAAAATTAACAACTGATCCAATATCCACTGCCATTTATGGAACAAAGTTTCAAGCATCTACTATCCTTTGTATGCAGAATTACTTCCTGAACAGTCTGGCCCTAATTCACAGACTGTGATCCTTAGTTCTAGAATCCCCAATCACTGGAAATCGTTCATCTTTATCCACCCTGTCTTTTCCTGTTAATAGCTTGATGACTTCAATCGGATCACTCTTAATCTTCTAAATCCTAGAGAAAATAGGCCTAATTTGTGTAATCTCTCATCATAACTCCTGCAGTCTGGGTATCATTCTTATAAACCTATGTTGTATTGCCTCCAAGGCCAATCTATCCTTCCAAGGTTTTCTGCCCTGCTAACAGTACTCCAAGTGAGGTCCAGCTATGCTTTTGTATAACTGTAGCATAACCTCTACATGCTTGTACTATAGATATAAAGGCCAGCATTCCATAAACTTCCTTAATTATTTTCTGCACCCATACATGACATTTTAAACATTTATGCACCTGAACCACCAGGTCTTTTTGGACATCCACTATATTTAACTTCATACATCTAGAAAGTACACACTTGCTTGCACTGAACTCCATCTGCCACAGTTATGCCAATTCACTTAGTCTTTCAATATCCCTTTGCAGGTTTATGCTCCAATACACCTTATTAGTCATGGGATGACAAATTAGGGAAAGATCAGTTCTGGCTGTGTGAGTAGCATTCTTACTTTTGAGTCAAACACTGCATTCAAGCTTGATACTAAAGACTTGGATATAAATCTTTAAGTTGACACTGCAACACTGCACCGTCACAACGTGAACTTTATAAAACTACTTACCCTATCTACTCTCAGTTGGACATGGAAGATCAACTGACATCATTGAGCAGAAGAGAAGGGGAGTGATTTCTGATGTTCTCTTTGAAAAAATATTTCGTGCAATGTGGACATCACTGTCAAAGCCAGCATTTACTTCTCATTGCCCCTTCAGAAGCTGCTGCTGCTGAGATCCCTTTTTGAACTCTGCAGTTTATCTGGTGTTTTCCTACTCATCGTGCTGTGAGAAAAGGAGTACCAGGATTTGAATCCAGTGACAGTGAATGGCAATGTGGTATCAATTCAGGATAGCTTGAAGGGGAATTTGCAGGTGGTATTCCTACACACCCACTTATCCTTTCTTCCTAGGCGATAGAAGGCAAATATTTGGGTGAAAACTGTAAAAAGGCAGGTTACTCCATGTGCATCTTGTAGATGATACATACCATTGTCACTATGCTTTGGCTGCTATTTATCCATCAATCATCACAAAAAGATTAAAATTAAATCAGAAAGCAGGTCTGGCAGCATCTGTGGAGAGAAGACAAAATTAATATTTCAGGTCTAGTTACCTGAAACTGGATCCAAACCATTTACCCTTCTTTCTCTCTACAGATGTTACCAGACTTACTGGTTTTTCCAGCAATTTCTGTTTTTGTTTCTGATTTCCAGCATCCGCAGTTCTTTTGATTTTTTGTTGTTTAATGACAATAGAAAGATAAGCTGGTCATCATCACTGGGGGTTTGCTGCATGTAAGTTTCCTGCCACTTTTCATACATTATGACAGGACTCCACCTCAAATCTGGCGATAAGTAAGGCAGTCCAACAGCATCCTATCATAAGCCACTTCCCCAGCACTGAAGCACTGTTATGACAACCACCTCAATTAGGAGGAACATCTCATTGCCTTCTACAATTACTTTATTCTACAATCAGTTATAGCTGAAGATCCTCAACAGAAACACTTGGAGGACATTGTCAAAGTTTCCACGAACAGGTTAAATATACCCATCAGCTCATAGAACACCCAGCGTTGTGTCTGATCTAATTGGGGACAGCTCATTTGAGAATAGTGTGTTGAACACAGTGCAAACCTTCATCAGGAATGTCCAGGTCTGAGGTGTTGGAAGGAGAGTGCAAACCTCCAAACTAGCCCATGCATCAAACCCTTCAAACACAAACTCATGGTCTGCCGATCATAAATTAGAATTATCAGCTTTTGTTTGTTTTCTTCATTCATGTGATGAGGATGTCATTGGTTAGGCTGTATACAAGTCCAGTTTCCTTCCTTCCTAAAGGACATTGTGAACCAGTTAGGTTTTGCCACCAATTGACAATGGATTCATGGTCTTCAGCAAACTCTTAATTCCAGATTTTTTGAATTAAAATGCTACCTTCTACTGTGGTGGGATTTGAACCTAGCTCCTCAGGATATTGCCTGGGTCTCTGGATTAACAGCACAGTGATAATACCATCTTATCATTGCCTCCCCCATTTCAGTGCCATTGAATCAGAGTGGAAGCAAAAAACGCCGGGATACCAAGGGACTATGAAGAAGAGAGATAGTTCAAGAGTACTTCATTTGATATCATGAGCTTTGGAATGTCCTGAGAATGTGAAAGTTGCTATGCAAATGTTAGCCTTTCTTGTTGATGCTTTGTATTTAAACAGCAGCAGCTTTGAAAAGAACAATTGGAATAAAAGCCCCATGAGAGTGATGGAGGTTGTTAAACATGAAAAGAGAATGTGAGTGGGATTTACATGAATAGCACCTTAAGTTAAATTAAAAACTTTTAATTGTAAAGAACTGGGCAGAGGTGGGGAGGTGAGGGGGCAGGACTTTTTAACAAGTTGTTTTGTTCTGAAATGCATTTCCTGAAATAATGCTGGAAACAGATTCATTACTAATTTTGTAAAAAGAAATTGAGTACAAACGTTTTGAAAGTAAAACATTAGGACTGCTCTGGGGAAGGATGAGGTGCTGAGGAACTAAATGGAAAGTTCTTTTAGAGAGCAATCCCAGGGATGATTATCTAATTTGTGTTATACGACTCTATGTGTTGAATTTTAGAATCCAAATGTGTGTGGGTTGTTGTTAGATCAAACGTGCCAATCCATCTAAAATCTGACACCAGCCGACCTCCAATTAACAACAACAACACTATATTTACATAGTGCCTTTAATGTATTAAATTGGACATGGTGCCTCACAGATGCATAATGAAATAAATTATGATCCTCAGCCACATAAAGGTGATGTTAGGTCAGGTCACTAAGAACTAGGTCATAAAGGACAAAATTGAGATGGAGATGTTTTGGCAGGGAATTCCAGAGCATGAGATACTTAGAGGATAAATGATAGTGGAACAAAGGACAATCAGTTATCTTAAATATTTTTGTGGGGTTGGTAGCCTGTGGCTCAAGTCTGGCATAGAGTGGTGCTGGAAAAGCACAGCAGGTCAGGCAGCATCCAAGGGGCAGGAAAATCGACGTCTTGGGCAAAAGCCCTTAACGTCGGTTTTCCTGCTCCTTGGATGCTGCCTGACCTTGATCTTTCTGTCTCCATTTCTGGCAATAGTCTGTCCACTATTATCCATTACAAGCCCACTGACTCCCACAGCTATCTGGACTACAGCTCTTCTCACCCTACGTACTGTAAGGACTCTATCCCTTTCTCTCAGCTCCTTCGCCTCCGCCACATTTGTTCCGATGAGACCGCTTTCCAAAGTGGTGCTCTTAATATGTGTTCCTTCTTCTCTAACCGTGGCTTCCCACCTACAGTTGTTGACAGGGCTCTCGACAGCGTGTGGTCCATCTCCTGCGCCATGACCCTCACCCCCTCTCTCCCCTCCCAGAACAAGGATAGGGTCCCTCTTGTTCTCACCTTTCACCCCACCAGCCTTCACATGCAAAGAATAATCCTTCGCCATTTTCACCAACTCCAACACGACGTCACCATTAAACACATCTTCCCTTCCCTCCCCGTGTCTGCATTCCGCAGAGATCGTTCCCTCCGAGACAACCTAGTCCACTCCTCCATCACACCTAACACCTCTCCCATCACACACGGCACCTTCCCATTCAATCGCAGAAGGTGCAACACCTGCCCCTTTACCTCTTCCATGCTAACCATCCAAGGCCCCAAACATCATTTCAGATTAAGCAGCGTTTCACTTGTACCTCTTTAAATTTGGTCTATTGCATTCATTGCTCCCAATGTGGTCTCCTCTATATCGGAGAGACAAAACGCCGACTGGGTGATCGCTTTGCTGAGTATCTTCGGTTTGTATGCAATCAGGTCCCGGACCTTCCCGTGGCTTGCCACTTCAACACACAATCCTGCTCCCATGCCCACATGTCTGTCCTTGGCCTGCTGCAATGTTCCAGTGAAGCTCAACGTAAACTGTAGGAACAGCATCTCATCTTCCGACTAGGCACGTTACAGCCTGCCGGTCTCAACATTGAATTCAACAACTTCAGATGATTATCCCATCTCGACCCCTCTGTTTTCATTCTGCTCTGTAATTTTATTTCATTTATTTTTTTAAATATTTTTTTTCACTGTTCTGTACCTCTTATTTCTTGATTGTCTCTCTTTCACTCGCTCCCCACTCTCTCATCAACTTTTTCCTCTCCTCTTCCCCGTTTGCTACCTTCTCCCCTGTTTTCCATTTTGCCTCTCCTTCACCCATTTCCCCCATCCCCCACATATTTTGTCACATTGCACTGGCTTCAGTTTGGTCATTCACAGCTCCTAATCTCTCTATAATCTCTCTACGCATTGTCATTATCATCTCTTTATTGTTACCTTTGCTTCTGGAGCCATGACTCACCTCTTTCAGCCCTATAAATACTTCCCTATTTCTCCCTCTTTTTAGCTTTGACAAAGGGTCAGCATTTTTCTCTCCTTACAGATGCTGCCAGATCCACTGAGATTTTCCAGCATTTTCTCATTTGGTTGCTGCCTGACCTGCTGTGCTTTTCCAGCACCACTCTAATCTAGATTCGGGTTTCCAGTATCTGCAGTCCTCATTTTTACCTAGCCTGTGGCTCAACCTGTTTTACATGCTTTATGGTAACAGGCAGGCTTATCTAGGTGACTCTCAACAATTTTGAGATTATATACTGTACTCCCATTGCTGATCATGGATTGGACCTACATAAGCCAATTACATGCTCCAGAATGGTCCCACCTGATTGAAAGGCAAGCCACTCATTCACACGTTCTTCAGACAGGGAACATATCAGAGTGTGGACTTGAGCATGCAGGATTTTCAAGTTTCCTGCCTGAAACTCCGACTACATACCACTCTTGTTAATACCAAGACTAATGATTCTACCCCGGTAGATTTTCCTTGGTTCATTGTGAATGAGTTTGACCTGTTTTGTCATTGTTGGAATGGCAGCAGAATCTAAAGCAGGAGTTCAGGTGCCTTGGCAGGAGCTGAAGCACAGAGCTAGCAGATCTATGTGGATTACTATCAGCTTTCTGATGGATAGTGGGCCCTTTTCATCTTCACCTGTACCCCAAACTGGAGAACTATTAGCTTTTTCTTTGGCTAGCAGCTGCCTGGGTCATCCAATCCTCCTGCGTACTAGAAGTGAATGCATCTTCATGTGAAGATCCATCTGGTTTACACTCTGAGCCTGTCTCAGCGCTGGTGACTATAAGTATTTGGTCAATTCAATTATGCTTTCTGTTCACCAATTCCCTACTCATCCTTCTGCTCAGACAAGGCTGAACCAGGAACAAAAGCAAGGAACAAGAGTTAATACTTAGAGACATGGGGAAAAAGAGACAGGTTATCATTTTCTGGAAATAACAACAGTTTGCCATCCATAACACTCAAGGGTGAGATTGAAATGAGATTGGGAACCATGGAGAGCTGTGTGTAAATGCTATAGGTGGTCTCCTGCAACCTCAGCAGACCCATCAACTAAGGTGTTGATTGGCGTTTCCTTAAGTGGAAAGTAAATGGATGAAGCCTTTTCGTCCGGTTCCTTACTCCATCTTATTACAAGTGTACTTGCCCTGCAAGAGGAGACTGTCTCAGTTCTAGAGTCATGAAACTTCTTCAGAGTAGAATCCTGTTGCTGGTCTATTGAAGATGTAAAAGGTTCAAGGTGATGAGGGAAGAAATAGTGAGGAGAGTGACTGGTGCAGAGCAGTGCAGCAAAAGATGGAGTGAAACGTGCTGGAGAGATTGTTGGGTATCAAGGAGAAGGGGTGTGAGTGCCAAGTTATGGAAAGAGGATTGAGAATATGAATTAAAAGCTAGCCTAGTATGGTCATTGAACTTTTTCATGAATTGTCTTGAGGGGTGTGTGTAAGAGTTCTGGCACTGATCCATTCTGCCACCTTTGCCTACTCATGTAAAGTACCTTGCCATAATATCTTCCTGTCACATAGTGTCAACAACGTTAATCTCCACTTCTGCCATCAATACTTCCCTTGCAATGTTTTCCACAATCATTGAGTCCAGTTTTTGTAAAATCAACAGAGCATCTCCTGTTAAACGACTCAGGTTGAATGTAAATGGCGAATGTAATGGTGATGTCACATTGGACAAGTTTCCAACAGACAAGAGCTGGCAGTTACCTCCTTTTTTAATTTAATTGGGGAGTCATTTTGGGCCCTTTAATATGTCCAAAAAAATCAGGCATCTGCTCTGGACACAGCATCCATTCTCACAAACCATTTCAAATTCACTGTAATCCTGTGAACTTTTCATTTGTTTCTATGCAGTTAGGGGGATCTTGCTGCCTTTTTCCACATAATAAGCCTGTCATTGGTAGTAATGGACTTTGAGACAGCCAGTAAGGGGCTTCATGAATCCATTTTCTTTCTGTATCATACCAAAGGAAGAATATTAACCCTTTGGAAGAACAGATATGACCAGATTATTGAATTTGAAAATTTTAATTTTGATCATAGGCCTGAACATGATGTGAATGCAATATTAGCAAACCATCGAAAGTAGTGGATGCTGCACTAGTCAAACCCTTTACTAAAAGGTTGGATAGCTATTCGGTCTGAAAGAGATTGAAAATTATAGCAGCAAGCAGAGACAATTGATCAAATATTCTGATGAAGACAAAGGTTGAAGTCCTTTTGGGATCGTGGGAATATTATCTGTGAAGTGCAGCCGGTCAGGCCTGAATTATTTATGATTTAACATTAGGCTGATATTCTGTATGTTTCACTTGACCACACGTGGCACTCACGGGAGCATTAACACGTTTTTCCTGGCCTCGCTGTTTGCCTTTTGCAACAGGTTAAATTATAGTCAAGGAGCTTTCACGGTCATGTGGACTGTATTGTGTGTGATATTGTATTGTGTATATTGGATGCAATAGTTTGGATTAGCTAAATTATCCATAATCACAATGCATGTTCGTCCATAAAGCATTCATTGCCCCAAAGTGTGAGAAACTGTGTTCAAGTGACTGCTCCCGGTTTTATGGGAAAGGAATGTATGAAATGATCAGGTTTTTGCACTGTCAGGTTTGTCAGTAAATGGCAGGCCGTGGTGTCTAGCCAATGTTGAATTCTAAACAGGCAGCTAAAACAACATAGGCAAAAGTGAGTACTGCAGATGTTGGAGATTAGAGTCAAGAGGATGGTGTTGGAAAAGCACAGCAGGTCAGACAGCATCTGAGAAGCAGGAAAATCAATGTTTCAGGCAAAAGCCCTTCATCAGAAAATACATACATTTGGGACACCACCCACGCCCTCCACATCCTCCAAGACTTCTGTTTATCTGGCCCCCAATGCCTCATCTTTACCATGGCCATCCAGTTCCTGTATACCTCCATCCGCCAATACCAGGGCCTCCCAACCCTTCATTTCTCCCTCTCCCAACGTCCCCATCAGTACCCTTCCACTGACACTCTTATTCGTTTGGCTGAACTGGTCTTCACCCTCAACAATTTCTCCTTCGAATCCTCCCACTTCCTCTAGACAAAAGGGGTATCCATGGGCATCCACATGGGCTCCAGCTAGGCCTGTCTCTTTGTTGGCTACATGGAACAGTCTATCTTCTGTAGTTACACCGGCACCACTCCCCACCTTTTCCTCCGCTAAATTGATGACTGCATTGGCACCACCTCTTGCTCCCACGAGGAGGTTGAACCGTTCATCAACTTCACCAACACATTCCACCCCGACTTTAAATTCACCTGGACCATCTCTGACACCCCTGTCCCCCTCCTGGACCTCTCCATCTCCATCAACGGTGACCGACTCAACACTGACATTTTCTACACACCCATCAACTCCCACAGCTACCTGGATTACACATTCTCCCACCCTGCCTCTGCAAAAATTCTATCTCTTATTCGCAATTCCTCCGCCTCTGCTCCCTGGAGTACCAGTTCCAGCCAAAACAACATGATTTACCATACGATAATCGATATTGAATCCATCACAACTGATCATTTGAATTAAATAAATGCAGCACAACAGATGCTAAAGAAGGAGAAAAAGGCAACTCAATTTCGAAGCTCCAATGATGTTACAAACCACATGAGAAATGTTCCTATCTTTCCTGTCAACATGAGCTGAGCCCTGGGATTGCACTAGATGTCTGCATCATTTTTAGAGGTAGCAAGCAGTAACATTTCATGCAGCACAACATAGGAATTAAATACATACTGTTTGCAACTAATATGCCTTGCTAAATTCCAAATTGGTAGCTCAATCTGTAATCAGTTGAAGCCTGCATTAGCTTTGACTTGCCAAAGCTTTGCTGGGAATGTCATATTGTTTCTTGCATTTGTACTCTAGAAGGTCAATAGGCACTCAAAATAGTTTAGGTAAAAACAATGACTGCAGATGCTGGAAACCAGAGTCTAGATTAGAGTGGTGCTGGAAAAGCACAGCAGTTTAGGCAGCATCCGAGGAGCAGTAAAATCGACGTTTCGGGGAAAAGCCCTTCATCAGGAATCCTATATTCCCGATGAAGGGCTTTTGCCCAAAACGTCGATTTTACTGCTCCTCGGATGCTGCCTGAACTGCTGTGCTTTACCAGCATCACTCTAATCTAGACTCAAAATAGTTTGGGTACCATTCTGTGAATTATATAATGGTAAACCACCTATGTCATCATGCTTGAACTAGCTTTTTGAGTTGTAGGTTTAGTCCCACTCTTTTATTCTTTCCTCCTAGCCCTGCAAATGTTTCCTTGTGCTGGTGTAGGGCCAATAGACATTGAAGAAGGGCTTATGCCCGAAACGTTGATTCTCCTGTTCCCTGGATGCTGCCTGACCTGCTGCGCTTTTCCAGCAACACATTTCCAGCTCTGATCTCCAGCATCTGCAGACCTCACTTTCTCCTCAATAGACATTGAACTCAATGTTATCCTTCATCTTCACTGTGTGCTGTGTAACTCCCAATATACATGGTAATGACATACAACCATTCAAAATATGTACCTGATACCAACAGAAAGTCAGTACATTGCAGTCAAGAGTGGGAACTGCCTTTGACATCTGCTGTCCCCAATCCAGGTGTCCTGAGGCCAATTGTTTGAGCCTACAACCATTCTGTCTGTAAAGTCTACGATTCAGGACATAGTAACTTTACACAATTTAATTCGGGCTATGATGAATTTCCTGTTTTCTAAATCCATTTCTCCTATCTATCATGCTGTGTACAGTTTGATTACACTCTATGGAGCTGTAAATTCTCTCCAACTTGTCAGAGGTTCAGAGTTACCACGACAGTAAATGTGTATATGACATAAACAAATGCGTTATATTGATGACATTATAGATAAAAGGATGTTGCCTTTTTTCTTGTTTGGCTTGACGATGAAATATTGACTATTATTCATATTATTTGCATTATGTATGGAATGAAGGAGCTACAAGGGAACTGTTAAGCCTTAGGCCAATGCAATCAAATGCTGCAACCACTATGTGCTACAAACCACAGGGGGCTGTATGGCAAGCTAAACCCTCTTCTGGTGGACAAGACTGCTGGCTGTGACACTCGCAATTCCCTGCAATAATGCCACTAGACAATTAGGGTGTAAACCAGTTAAGCAGATAAGATACCAGCTGAACTTCAAACCCTAAAATGCATCTCCACAAATGAATATAGGATACTGTCAACTGAGTTAACTAGTGCAACATTGACCGAATACTTGATCTCCTGCAGAGCCTTTGAAGGTTAAAGAGCAGCAGCTGCCAAACATAATGTACAGGGACAACTGAGCAAAGTTCCCAACTTCACTCATATTTATTTGAAAATAAAGTGCTGCTGCATTTATGGAAGTAGACAATAAAATAATCCTTCCATTTGAATTCCAAGCAAGCTTGTGCTGCTTACACAGTGCTGTACAACTTGAGATGCCAGCATTTCATTTACTCACCAGGGAGAAATGCTTCATTGCCAGGTGGATTGTAAGAGAGATTTGAAGTAATGTGCTGACAATTTGAAAGCAAAGCACTATGAAATGGACACACGTGGGAGATCTATCAATATCTGAAAATAAAGGACAAGTTCATATTTTGAGAGCAAAGCCCACTTTATCAGAACAACACATTCCCTCAAAAGAAAAGCCTTTTTCTCGATCCTGAAGGGCCCATGTGCAGTTGTAGAGCTTTGTAAGATTGTAGTCAAACCCATTGCAATTGTAGGGAAGAGTAGCTGCCTTGCTGACACTTGAATGTTTTGGCCACTTACTAATTCATATTAACAAGGCCCTCCATAGCACCCCCCCCCCCCCCGCCACCCACATTCCTATAGATTTTGTATTATATGCTACCAAATATTTTACTTTAGAAACCTCACATCACAAGGACATTGGTCGGTGAAATGTAATTCAACTAATTTATAATATTAAAATTGCCATTCTGGTCCCAAACCTGATGGAACTATTTTTCATTTTTATATCTTTTTACACCTATTTGCTGTTAAACTGTTCCAGTTCCTTTATGGATGCTACAGCTGAGTCAGTGTTTCCTGTGCTAATTGGCAGTAAATGATCCTTATTGTAAGTAAATACAAAGTATCAGCTCAGCACATTTTAAAAATTATATTCCTCTGGCTTCATTGCACTTTTTTATACTCGCAACCATTCTCATCCTCTTAGCATTGACATTGGGCAGAATTTGACGAGTCCCCTGCAACCAGCAGATTTGTAAATGTAGGGACCTGCAAAATTCCCCAGCTAGCCTTCCCACTTGCCCTCAACCTGTCTGAAATTTGAGAGAGTGGGGAGGCCTGGGGCAGTCCACTTACTGAAACTCTTAAGCAGCTAAATGAATGGCCACATCAGCCAAGGATAGGGGACAAGAGTGTTTTAGTGGTGAGGGAACTGGAGGTCACCCCTGCTTAGGCCTTGGGTGCAGGATCCCTTCCATGAATGAGGTATCTGTACCAAAGTGTCACACGTCTCCCTCACCTCCCATCACAACTGACCTTCCCTCCTGTCCTTTTCAACTCAACCTCTACCCAGTGGCTTCCTTCTGATCTGTGTCATGTGACCCTTGTGTCCTGGGCTCCTGGTTCTTCAAAACTGGGGACGAGTTGCAATCCCAGTGATGTCAGTGGGATTACGGAGCTGCCAGTGCACAGTCTTTTAGCCAACTTGATTCCCTCCACATGATATTGGGAAACAGGCTGAGCATGTTACGTACAGGTAAACCTAAGGGCCCTGACAACATCTCTCTGACTGATGATTTGTGCAACAGAACTAGCTGCACCTCTAGCTAAACATTCGGCTAATACTGCTGCGCTCATAGTTAGCTGCTAATTCTTAATATCTCTGGGTTGTGGGTGTTTACAGATACTCCATGAGGCTGTTGGCTCATTTCCCATGAGTGAGGCTCCTCCATTCCTGAGGTATTATACTGAGGAAGTTAGAAAGCCACAAAGGGATCAGTTCCATTGAATTTTCAGTTTATATTAAAGACTCTTAACAAAACTCCTACTCGATAGGAAAGAAAACTTGTGAGTTGGTCAGCTAAGTAGGATATGCATGTAATCCTGCTCAATTTCATATATACAACACTAAAATTTGAATCATTTCTTTGGCTTTGAAATCTGTTTATTCGTTCTTATTACTTCACAATACGATGTCTAGTCACTTGTTCAGTTTCTGTCTCTCATTAAATATGCTTATTACTCAATATTTTAAAACAATTTGTACTATCCTGAACTGCATTATCACAGTTAATTAATTAATTGGCAAGGCTTCATACCTTTCTACATTGTCAGTGATCTGTGTCATTGCCTCATGGTTACTTTAAAGGATGGCTGCATTGATTAATGTTCAATTGGTGACAGAAGTTATGCCAATATGAGGAAACATGGAGGTAGCAAAGCAAGTGAGGAACCATTAAGGGAAAGTGAGACTTTGTGTTCCTCATGCAAAGCACTGGCACTGAAACAAGAGGTTGAAGCTTTTCCGCGGTAGCCACTTTTATTTTTACTCGATAAGCTTGCCTAGGAGTAGGACAAATCTAATTGATAGGATTCTTTACACTACTATTTCTATTCAGTATGGAGGTAATACTTTATTGGATGTATTAATGGCATTTTAAGAAAAAGGGAACAGGAGAAACAGCATAAAGAAGCTAAAGCTGAATAAGATAAATAAGAGGGGCTAAAGCAACAAAGCTGGAGAACTTAAGCATTTCTTGGGATCCTGAGCTCAGGTGTGGCATACCAACCCTGTTTGAGGAGGGAGGGAATGATACCGAGGTAGAGGGGGAATGGGGATGCTACCCTGGTGCCTCCCGTTGAGCCCCCTATGACTCCGTCCCCGTTGCTGTACCCGAGTCCTGAGAAAACCTGTATAGCTGATCGGGTTAAGATGTGCTCTAGGAAACCAGCGGCACCCTGTTACCTTTGCACTGGAGTTCACCATCTCCATGTCACTCACCCAAAACTGTGCTCCCCATAAGACAGCTACTGAACCCCAAGGCAGATGAGGAAGACAAGCCACCAATTATCGGGATCTATGTCCCCTGGAAACCCCAAGCGATGATCATGATAATGAATCAGGCTCCAGTCGCTAAAGATAAACCTATCCAATTCACCCAATATGTCTGGCACACAATTCAAATGGACAATGCAACACCTTGGGATCTGTTTGCCCTCTGTTGTATGATCTTGTCACTAGAGAAAGTTACTAAGTGGCAGGAACAAATGGGCAAGGGTGACGGAAAGGGACCAGCCCAGACTTACGATGAATTAAACAACAGATTCAAAGAGGACACCTCGAGTGTCACGTGTATGGTATGCACATATAATATGGATTGGTCTGAGAACACCAGGACACAGATGAGGAGAGCCCTTATTTATTATTGGGATGACCAGAACAACCCCAAGTCACACAAAAACTGAGATTGTTCAGCTGCCCCATGATCACAATGCACCTTCAGCCAGTCCTGATGAATTTCATTGGGACCGAAATACCTCAGACCTGCCACTTGAACATGCGGACTTTGCTTTTTATGTGGATGGCAGCTGTTTTATTTCACCTACAGGTCAGTGATGCTCCAGATACACGATTGCGATGGATTCTGAAGTGGTTGATCCAGTGGCTTTGAGATTCCACTGTCAGGACAGAAGGCTGAATTGTTTGCCCTCACTCGGGCTTGCATCCGGGCGGAAGGGAGTTTGGCCAATATTTATACGGACTCTCATTCTGCTTTCGGTGTTGCCCACGACCATGGCGCCTTATGGGAACATAGGAGATTTTTAATCTCCATCGGGCAACCCATTAGTAACGCTGTTTTTGTGTATAATCTTTTGCAGGCCTTGCAGTTACCATCCAGCCTAGCGATGATCAAATGTTAAGCTCACACTGGTACCGCTGACAGAATCTCCAAGGGCAACATGCAAATAGATGCCGCCAGCAAGCAGGCAGCGTTACAGTCCACTTTCCTGGTTCCAATGGGCTCACAGCAACGCCTCGTTACAAAAAGTATGAGGACGGGTATGCCAGACATGGGTGAGATACTTTCTTACCAGGGGGACGCCCCTACAGAGGAACACAGACTGTGGGTTACAGATGGGGTGCACCCTTGATGTTCATAGCAAACTGTGGGACAGGTCTATGTTCCTTCTTTGCTTTGACCAATCTTGGTGGATTATGTACATAACGGTACACACCGAGGCAAGGAGGGAATGGTCAGCATTTTGCTACAAACCTGGTGGCACCCTGATTTCCAAAACAATAGCTGAGAAACAAGCCAAAGCATGATCCGCAGAAAGACTAATGCTGGAAATGGGATACCTTGCAGTTCAGGGACTACCTCCTTGCCTGGTGGGCCTTTCAATTGTCTACAACTGGATTTCATAGAATTAACCAGGGAGCAATGTTATAAGTATTGTTTTGTAATAGTAGATGTATTCAGCGGATGGACTGAGGCAATCCCAACAACAGACAACACGGCTGCAACAGTGGTAAAAATATTGTTGAGAGAAATAATTCCCCACTATGGACTCCCAGAGACAATAAGCTCAGACAATGGGCTATACTTTGTGGCTAAAATTAACCAGGGGATCTGCAGGGAACTCGCAATAAAACAACAATTCCACTGCACTCACCACCTAAAGGTGGCTGGAGTGATGGAATGAGCAAATGGTACCCCCCAAAAAAATAAGCTGGCCATACTAAAACAGGAAACAGGGAGAGGTTGGTTGAAGGTCCTACCCTTGGCCCTCTTCCACATGAGGGTTACCCCTTCAAGCAAAACCAGTCTGTCTCCTGCTGAGGTGGTTTACGGGAAATCCATGAGGACCCCATGGGATAGTCCGATCCTCCCCCCCCCCTCCCTGAGAGACCAGATATGAACACCCTGGGAGAGGAGGTCAGGGCTTACCTGCAGGGGCTAACCAATCTCTCCAAAATTTGCATTCGCAGGTATGCCAGGCTTACCGAGAGATCGGTGATCTGCCTGAAGGGGAGTACCGCGCTGCCGAGCCAGGACTTGGAATGAAAGAAGCTGGGACCAAGATGGAAAGGACTGTTTTAGGTGCTGTTGACCACCCCCATGGCTGTGAAGGTACAAAGGCAGCCCCACAGAATACATAGAACCGACTGCAAAAGAATCAGCGTGGAAACCGACTCCGATAACAACAAAGATGCCTTCCATACTTGTGACTGTGGTGACTGTGGGGACTGTGACCTTGGGAACAGATGGATTTTAAACTGACACCCCTCTGCATAAAAGCTTTTTGCACCTGGCTTCCCAGACAGCCCGTGTAATGAGGAGAGACACCCGCTGCTGGTTATGTGTCCACATGCCAACCCACTTGGTGGGGGTGGGAGTTCCTTTGTGGCCAGTACCTTTTCGCTGGCACAAAGTCGTAAATGGCTACTGTGTCGAAGCCTATCCGGTGATCTTGCTAATACCGATGATGCACGGGAATGGCAGTTGGCAGGGGATAACATGACTTTATTCAGGGGCTGGCATCAACCTAATTACAACCAACCACTTAGACCTCCCTCCACACCAACCTAATACCAACTCATGGCAACCAACAGCTTCCTTTCCCCTAACTCATCCCCCTATCCCTTTATATTCCCTATTCCAACTTATGCAACTCATCCAAACCTATGACCCACCACCACACTTTGCCCTTGTGTCTTCAATGCCAACTGACCCAATAGCAACCATGGCCTGACATGAAGTGCCATACTCAGATGAAGTAAAATAACCTTCTCCGTATCTATTGAAGCCTTCATTTTATTAAAAATATAACTCTCATTCATAAAAGAAAGTGAGGATTGCAGATGTGGGAGAGTCAGAGTCGAAAAGTGCGGCACTGGAAAAGCACAGCAGGTCAGGCAGCATCCGAGGAGCTGGAGAATCAACATTTGGCCTGATGAAGGACTTATGCCCAAAACATTGACTCTCCTGCTCCTCGGATGCTGCCTAACCTGCTGTGTTTTTCCAGTGCCTCACTTTTCAACTCTCATTGATAAAAGCCTTTTCAACATATTTAAGTCACTTCAAGTACTCATCTCTTATAACTCAAACATTTCCATGTTTTTATTCATTCATGCGACATGGACATTATGCAGGAGAATGTGACGGAAGTGACTGCCTTCCTCAAATGATGCAGTCCTTGGGCTGTAGGGACATCCACACAGCTGTTAGAAAGAGAGATCCAGGCTTTTGACCAGGCAACAATGAAGGAATGGTTCCAAATCAGGACAGTGGGTAATTTGGAGGTGAGCTTGCAAGCAGTGGTGTTCCCCTGTACTTGCTGCACTTGCCCTTCTAGGTACTTTCTTTAGAAGGTATTGTTGAAGGAGCTTTGATGAGTTACTTTGGTGAACTTGTAAATGGTACACACTGCTACCACAGTGCAATGGTGGTGGAGGGAGTGAATGCTGAAAGTTGTGGATGGTGTGCCAATCAAGGAGACTGCTTAGTTCTGGATGGTGCTGAGCTTCTTGAGTGTTGTTGGACCTGCACCCATTCATACATTGGAGAGTATTCCATCACAATTCTGATTTATGCCTTTTAGTTGGGAAGACAGGAAAATTCCTAGTCATGGATCTGCTTTTGTAGCCACAATTGCCAAATGGCTGGTCAATTGTAATACCCCAGGATAGTGATAGTGGAGAATGCAATAATGATAATATCATTGAACATCAATGCTGAAGGTTAAAGTCTCTATTGTTGGAGATAGTCATTGTCTGGCATTTGTGTGATGCAACTGTTACTTTCCATCTATCAGTCCAGCCTGGATGTTGTCCATGTCTTTCTGCATATGCACTGATTCGGTATCTGCGGAATCAGGATGATATTCGCCATTGTGCAAGCATCAGCAAAAATTCCACTTCTGACCTCAGAATGGAATGTAGGTCATTTGTGAAGCAACTATGAGGAGGTGATGGCCTAGTGGTATTATCTCTAGGCTTTTAATCCAGTGACTGTTGTGAGGACCCAGGTTTGAATCCTGCTGTGGCAGATGGTGGAATTTGAATTCAAAACATGTTTGGAATTAGAAGTCTAATGATGACCATGAAATCATTGTTGATGGTTGAAAAAGAAATCATCTGGTCCTCTAATAACCTTTAGGGAAGGAAACTGCTGTCAGTACTTGGTCGGGCCTACACATGTCTCCAGATCCACAGCAATATGGTTGACACTTAGCTCCCTCTGGGCAATTAGCTTAATAAATGCTGGCCTGGGAGTGACACCACATCCTGTAAAGGAATAGCAAAAAAAAAATAGAAAATGTTTGAGGTTAGAATACCACCCTGAAGAACTCCCCTCTCACATAGCTATTCACCAAGTATAGATAACCTCTTTTTGACTTCTCTTTGTCAAACAGTAATCATATTATGTTAGCATTCAGATTTATGTCACAAATATCTGTTGAAATTGCAGAGACTGATTTTCTTTTCAAATGCATGCTGGCTGACTTGTTCCAAAATTTAAACAGCAGGATATTTAAATAACTTGACAGGGTGACCATTCCAAAGACCTTATCTGCTTTTTTGACATTGTCATGTTTAGTCTTAACAGTACCAAAGAGATCTCTTACCTTGTCAAAGAGCTCCTGTTGGTTTACAGCTTTCCCTCAAACTTCAAAAGCCCATGGCTCATGTTTCAGAAACCTGGATGACAAACCTTGCTTCTGTTTAAAAGGTAGCTGCTCTCTGAATTGTACTGTTGCAGCTGTGAAATGCAGAAATGTCAACTACCTCCCACTCCCACCCCCTTCACACCCAATGGAAATGGTGGGTTCTGTGTTCAGACATAAGAATTCTAGATTCTGGCCTGTGCCTCTATTTTGCTTAAATCAGAGCCCTTTCGACTTTCTGAAAACTCAAGCTTTTATCTCGTTGAACTTTATCTGTCAGAGGTATACCCAGTTACTTTGTCTCTCTGTTGCCCGTTTCCAATGTTCTGCTTCCACCTTTGTTAATTACTCTACTTACTAAATTTAGATCGCTTCAAGATTGAATTTAACAAGTTGAAGAAAAATCAACATTGGGTATATAATCACTAGCACAAGAGGAAATGAGCACGACAGAACTAAGAGAGTATATTTTCCCTTGCCTTTCTCCTGAGAAAACCCAAAGATAAAGATGCAATGCAAATACTAATCCTTGCTTCTGTTTGGCACTGCAATCAGACATTATTTATAGTTTTTTTTTCCCAGTGGTTGTAATAGAAATGAGTGCACTATTATAATTTGTAGATTATTCAGTGCTGAACAGTTCTGCACACAAATTGTTATTTATTTACATTTGTTGATGGTGACAATGTGTAATGTTGTGCCATTATCCCGTCTTTTCCTCATTTGAAGCAAATTTGTGGTGCATTTTTGATTGTTACCCATACTTGGAAGTATCATTGGTGTATAATCAAACTTTCAAACTTGTGTATCACTACAGAGAAGGCATGCAAAATTCTAGATTATACCTCAAATCTTTTGCCCATGTTTGATGACAAGAAGTGCAAACTTTACAGGTTTGGATTTTATGCTCGTCTGCCAGTGAGTAAATAAAACCCAACAGGAGGCCTGTCTACTGCCAACACACCCCCTTGACTGGCGTAGAGACATATTAATGTCCAAATAAGGAGAGAAGAGACTTTGAAGCTGGAGGACATATCATAGGCTGCCAGCCTTGAAAGGAGCTACAGCTTGCAACACAGGAGAGAGTGTACTTTAAAATGGAGCCACCTTTTTAACTGAAAAATTGATTCAGCAGCCATTTAACCAGTATAGAACTGGATGGGTGGCCATGGTATTGAAGGGAAACCCACCGACTTGGTGGTCTGTGGCTGCTCCTGCACCCAGTAAGCAAGGGGGACCTCTTGGCCTGTCTGGAGCAAGTGATGCTCTCAGCCCACCCATGTACATACCCTGGCATTGGTTCCACAGCTCCAGGTACTCAAACTGCCCCCAGCAGTGAGTAAACCTCAAGGCCAATTGGAAAATAGACCTCAGTTAACTGGCAGGCAGGAAGGTGTAGCTACATTTTGTCCCTGCCAGTTTCCAATCCTCATTTCATTGAATCATAGAATCTCTACAGTGTGGAACCAGGCAATTTGGCCCATTGAGTCCACATCAATATTCTGAAGAGCGTCCCACCCAGACCCACCCTATCCCTGTGACCCCAGATTTCCCATGGCTAACTCACCTCACCTGCACATCCCTGGATCCTATGGGCAATTTAGCATGGCCAATCCACCCTGACCTTTCAGGAAGGCCTGATAATCTATCTCTAAATAAAGTTTTACACACAGCCTGAAAGAGTAGTCGAAACAGATTCAATGGTGACATCTATAAAGATCATATCCAGTAGGAGTCAGAGAACGCCATTTAGCCTATTCAAAAGGGAATTGGATTCAAACTCGAAGACGAAAGTAATTGCAGGTGTGATGATGCTGTGGCTTTAAAAGGTTTTTTTGTCTGTTTTTTTTTTAAATAGAGATTGGACCGGAGGTGCCCAGCTTTCTGTAAGAAATTAGGAACAATGAAAGCAGACTGGCTGGATGTAGCCAACTCTCACAGACCAGGCTTTCTCATTTTCTTTTAGTTTTTAGGTTTACCTTTAAGCAGTTGCTGTTGTGGCCTCGCAAATGTGGAAGGTATTTTTTTCCCCTTTCGTGGTTACAGTTGGAAACTGGGGTTTCTCTCTGCTGCTGGGTTAACTGTGAAACAAGTATATTTTTTCTGAATTTGCCATTTTACCAAGGGGTGTGTTTATGGGATGATACTATACTGGAACGGTGTGTTGGTAATAGTTGCTGTATCTATTATTCTGTTAAGTTTTCCAGTGAGTTAAGTTCTTCTAAGTTTGTCTTTCTTTAGTTGTATTTTAACTATAGTGTTTAAATAAGTTGTGTTTTGCTTAATATCAAGCATCTGGAAGATGACACTTTACATTTGCCTTTAAAATAAGAAAAAGGTGGGTCCAGGCTACCTTTTTAAAATATTTTGAAGGGGTCTGCTCTGGTCCACAACACAGGTCAGTGAGTAACATGCAAAGGCTGGAACCAATGGTTGCTCTTTTAAAGAGCCAGCACTGACATTATCGCCTGAATGGCCTTCTGAACTTGAAAATACTCAGTGCTTGAAGATGCAAGGTTTTAACCTTGTACCATTTTATTTTCATCTTCAAACTCAATATGGCTGCAACATTCTGCTATTAATTGGGCTCAGATTGTTAGGATTTGAGAAACAATCCTGCTATTATAATAAGAGATTAAATACATTACTTTGGGTGAGCAAAGGGCAAATTTGTTTTCAACCCAACCACACAAAAATAATACATGAACTAGTGAAGCAATTAACAAAACAGAAGATGTCAGATCTGTGCAAGATACTTAATCAATTAAGGGTAAAGAGAATTACCTGATGGGTCAAAGTTAATATATTCAGGTGTGAATACTAATGACCTTATTCATTGTCTTAATGGGATGTGATTAGGGAATAGTCGATGTTTTTATTCATATGATAATGTAATCAGTGTGTAATTCATCATTATACTGGAGGTGACATTTAGGCTGGGTTTCAAAATATTGAGATGTGTTTGCAATTTAACTTTAGGTTATTAATAATGAGATAAAAAAGTCCAGTAATAAATGACAACATACCCAGATAATTAATGCACAGCAAAAGCATCTTGAATGTGTTACCAACTCCCATGTCTACAATTCTGTCTCCAGTGGCAAATAGTCTATCAGATTCTTCTTTAATAATAAATGTAATGTACTATTAACAGTCTTACCAGTGTACCAAATGCATTCATTACATGTGGCCACAAAGGAGATCATTATGACATTACAGAGAAATGGATAGGTGAGTATGATTGGATAACTCACAGACCAGACATTGGCATAGTGGGCTGAATGGTCTCCTGTTCTTTTGATTCTATGATACAGAGAGAATTATTGTACTTTCATAAGGAGAGAATAAATATCAATTAAAATAAACCATTTGGCCCTTTCATTTTGCTTTGCCATTCAATAAAATCAGGATCGATCTTACCTCTCATCTCCACTTCCTGCACTATTACTATGTCTCTGAGTTTCTTTAGTATCCAAAAATCTAGTCATCTCTGTTTTGGATACATAAACTCAACAACTGAGCATCCATTGCCATCTCAGGTGCCTTCTCAGCAGAGTGGTGTAAAAGACAAAGCTGAAATGTTTGCATTCATCTTCAGTCTGAAGTGCCAAGTAGATGATCTATCTCCGCTGCCCCCAAGCTCTCTAGCATCACAGAAACTGGTCTTCAGCCAACTAGAATCATTTCCATATGTTATCAAAAATGGCTGAAGGCATTGAATATTGCAAAGGCTTGGTCTTTGACAACATTCTAGAAATAGTATTGATATCAACCAACATTGTGGAAAATTGCCAGGTATGCCCTGTCCATGAAAGATATGACAAATCTAATCTAGTTAATTACTACTCTACAGTCTGCTCTCAATCATTAGCACAGTGATGTTTTAAATAAAGGTATTACATTGGCAGTTTTCCAATCCTTTGGGACTTTTCCAGAATCTAAAGATTCTTGGAAGATTACTACCAGTACATCCACTGTCTCCGTAGCTATTTCTTTTAATATCCTAGGATGCATCCCATCAGGTCCAGGGGATTTACTAGTCCTCATTCCCAATAGTTTCTCTAGCATTACTTCTGTAGTGATAGTTAGCGTCTGCCTCTCATTAGCCCCTTGAATATGTAGTACTTTTGGAATTATATCAGTGCCTTCTACTGTGAAGACTGATGCAAAGTATTCATTCAACTTCCCTGCAATTTATTGGTTCCTCATTGTTATCTTCTTAGCTTTGTTCTCCAGGGGATGTGTTAATTTTGGGCTCTTCCTTGATTAACCATTGTTGGCTTATCCGTCTCCCAGAATGCTTCTTTCCCACTGAGATATATCTTTTTTGAGAGCCATGAAATATTTTCTAAAACATCTGCCATTTTTTCTCAATTGTCTCTACTGCTAAACTCCTTTCCTAGTCTACTCCAGCTAACTCTGTCCTCATGCCATTGTCATTAGCCTTCTTTAAGCTTTGGGCAGTTATTTCTGATCCAAGGTCCTCCCTCTGAAACTAAATGCCAAATTATATTATAATATGGTTGCTGTTGGGGCGGGGATCTTTTACTCTGGCATAATTTATTAAACTATCCCATTAGACATTATCAGATCCAAACTAGCTTAATTCCCAACATATTCTTCCAGGAAATTGTTCCAACACACTCTGTGAATTCTTCCTCTTGAATAGAATAGAAGAATAGAATAGCCTTTATTGTGACATATACTTATTAATTATAGTGAAAAATTTATATGTCGCCAATTACAGTGCTGACTTAGATACAGAAGTAACTAGCACAGCTTCTTTAGTTACAAGATTTTACACAATATAGAAATAAAATGTCCAGCATTGCAGAAATAAAAGTTCAGTACAGCAGACTATGCTGGCACCTAGCCCCCAGTCTGCACCAGACCCTGGCTCCACACTGCACCAGCAAAATGCCACACCGGGAGCTCGCTGTGCCAGGCTGAGAGGTCACCATACCATGCTACACTGAGAGGACCCTATAGGAGGAGGCTGCTGCAGCAGGCTGGAAGTCGTCGCCAGAGGCCAGGAATCATTGCTCGTTGGAGGCCGGGAATCATCCCCAGAGGCTGAGAGTCAAAGGATGGAAAGGAGAAGATGGTTATCTCAATCTAAATGATGACTAAAGTCACTCATGATTAATATACTGCCTTTTGATGGAGCCTCATTATCTCCTGTTCAATTTGCAATTCCACTGAACAACTACTGTTAGGGGGCCTAAATGTTACGTCTACCAGTATCTTCATCTCCTTGTTATTTTTGACCTCCACCCATACAGATTCTGCATCTTCTGATCCAAGATCATTTCTTGCTATAGTACTTATTCCATCCCGTACTATCAATGCCAACCCATCAGCCTTTCCTTTCTTCCTAGCCTTTCAAAAAGTCACATGCCCCTGAATATTTAGTTCCTAGGTTTGATCACCGAGTAATCATATCTGTAATAGCTATAAGATGAGATCCATTAACCTTTACTGTGTCTTTAATTCATTTATTTTGTTTCAAATACTTCGTGTATTCAAGCAAAGATTTATGAATTTTCGCTTTTTCTAGTTTTTCCCCCTTTGACCCTATGTATTGCCTAATTGCCACATGGGAAATGGTGGCGAGCTGCATTCTTGACCAGTTGTATCCTTGGGGTGTGGAGACACCCACAGTGCTGTTATGGAAGGAGTTGCAGGATTTTAACCCAATGACAGAGACAGTCAGTGGCAATATACTTCCAAATCAGAGTGGGGAGTGGCTTGGAAGTGAACGTAATGGGTGGTGTTTGGATTAATCTACTTTTTGGGGCTAGATATTGCAAGTTTAAAAGGTGCTGTCAAAGGAACTTTACTGAGTTATCACAGTGTATCTTGTAAATGACACTCATATCTACTACTGTGTATCCCCAGTGAAGAAAGTGACTGTTGATGATAGTGGATGGGATGCCAAGCTACCTGACTGCTTTAACCTGGAAGATGTTGAGCATCTTGAGTGTTGTTGGAACAGCACTCATCCATGCAAGTGGAAAGTATCCCATCACTTTTCTGATCTGTGCCTTGTAAATAATGGCCAAGCATTAAAGAATGAGTGAACGGTTACAAATTCTCTAACCTCCGAACTTCTCTTGTGGCTACAGCGTTTATATATACACTTTTTTTTATTTATTCATTTTGTGGAATGTGGCATGGCTGGCTGGCCAGCATTTATTATCCATTCTTTGAGAAGTTGGTGGTGACCTGCCTTCTTGAACTGTTGCAGTCCACCTGCAGTGGGTTGACCCACAATGCCATTTGGGAAGGAATTCCAGGATTGTGACTCATTGATAGAGAAGGAATGGTGACATATTTCCAATTCAGGATAGTGAGTGGCTTGGAGGGGAACTTAAAGGTGATGGTGTTTCCATATATCTGCTGTCCTTCTGGATGGAAGTGGTCATGGATTTGGGAGGTGCTGTTTGATGATCTTTGGTGAATTTCTGCAGTGCATCTTGTAGATAGTATACACTACTGCTAGTGAGCATTGGTGGTGGATGCTTGTGGATGCAATGTTGACTGCTTTGTCCTGATGGTGTCAAGCTTCTTGAGTGTTATTGGGACTGCATTCATCCAGGCAAGTGGAGAGTATTCCATCACACTCCTGACTTGTGCCTTGTAGATGGTGGACAGACTTTCAGGGGTCAGGAGTTGAGTTACTCGCTACAGCATTCCTAGCCTCTGACCTGTTCTTGTCGCCACTGCATTTATGTAGTTGGTCTAGTTGAGTTTCTGATCAATGATAACTCCCAGGATGTTGATTGTGGTGAATTCAGTGATGGTAAACCATTTAATGTCAAGAGGCAGTGGTTAGATTGTCTGTAGTTGGTGATGATCATAGCCTGGCATTTATGTGGGTGTGACTGTTACTTACCACTTATCTTCCCAAGTCTGGATATTGTCCAGATCTTGCTGCATTTGGACATAGACTGTTACAGTGTTGGAGGAGTCATGATGGTGCTGAACATTGTGCAATCATTGGGAACATCCCCACTTCTGACCATATGATAGAGGGAAGGTCATTGATGAAGCAGCTGAAGTTTGTTAGGTCGAGGACACTACCCTGAGGAACTCATGCAGAGATGTCCTGGAGCTGATATGACTGACCTCCAACAACCATGACCATCCTCCAATGTATGACTCCTGTATGACTCCAACCACACGAGAGATTTCCCCTGATACCCATCAATTTCAGTTTTGCTGAGGCTCCATGATGCCACACTCAGTCAAACGCAGCCTTGATGTCAAGAGCTGTCACTCTCGACTCAACTCTGGAATACTAATGCAACAAGTAAGATCACATGGGACAGAGGATTGTCTAGAATACATTGTAAAAGTAGGGAAATGTTGCTGTGACTGTAGAAAGCATCAGTGAAACTGTGTTTGAAGGCATTAAACCTTGTTCAATCATCAACAAACACTCCCAATCTTACATTATGAGGGAGGGAAGGCCATTATAAAATAGTTGAAAATGGTTGAGCTATGTATATGAGTGTGAGAAACACCTGTCATGATCACCTTGGACTGAGTGGTTTGACCACACAACCACAACTATCTTTCTTGCATGAGGGATGACTCTAACTAGTGAAGTTTTTTTTTGATTCCTATTGACTCTTTTTCTTCTCGATCAAGTGTAGCCTGATGTAAAGGGCAATCACCATCTTCTCACCTCTGGAGTTTAGCTCTTCTTTCCAGGTTCATACAAAGCCATGATGTGGTCAGGACCTGAGTAGCCATAGGGCCATAAACTCAAAGAGTCCTTCAACATGGAGATAGGCACTTTAGCCCAAACTGGTCCATGCTGACCAAAATGTCCTTCCACACTATCCCCAACTCCCTGCACTTGGCCTACATCCTTCTAAATCTTTCCTATCCATGTATTTGTCTAGATGCCTTTTAAAGTTTGTTAATATACCTACCACAACCACCTCTGCCGGCAGCACATTCCATATGCGTACACTCAAGCATTCACTCTTGCGGAAACCAGACTGATTGTTAGTGGGCAAGTTATTCCTTTATGACTATTATTTGATAGCATTGTCACTGACCCCTCCTATCACTTTATTGCAAGTATAAAAATTAGTTGGTTGCATTTTTATTTGGGGACAAACACAACATTATGTCATAAAGAATATAAACGTTAGTTTTGACTGACCTCGAAAGGTAGAAAAGGGGGAGCTGGTTCACCCCGTCTCATCTGATTGTAACAGGGTGAATAGCATTTTGGGAGGTTTGTGCACTGAATAACCACTTGAATAGATGAGTTGGGCCAAATGGACTGCCTCTGTGCAATCACATAAATTCCATAGCCAGGGTCAGAATATTGTTAAAGCTGAGATCAGCTAGCTCAGCACTGATGGGGTAATCAAGCCTGAAATCATTCCAAGCTATCATGCTTTGCAGCACACTGAACAATGTCAGTCACCGTTCGATTGAATATGCTGCTCCTGCATCTATCAGTGAAGAGTGGTTTTCCAGTATTCACTGTACAAAGCTCATCAGAAAAACTGGTCCTACCTTTTAATGATTGGGCACCTGGTAAAAGAAGTGTTTGCTTTTTCTTCTGACCTCCTTAAATGATCTATGAAACCAAAACAATTTTTAAGAAATATCTATGTTCAAAGATCTTTTGAAAAAAATCATGAAAATAATCTAATTTCTAATCTAATCCCTAGATAGACCAATACTCAGTAACCGCAGGGGAATTAGCAGCCGTGCTTATGAAGGGATCAGGTGCACTAGCACGCTCAGCCGAGATACAAGACTTCACTCTAACAAAAAGATTAATCAGGCGACTGAAGAAAGAGCAAGATCAAACATTGCGGCTTGTTTGGCATGTGTCATGCATAAGCAGAGAATGGAAAATCAATCCTGGTGGGGCTCCGGGTATTGTGTGATCGGTACAAATTGTACAGTCGGTGGAGCCCACAGCTGATGCACCATCCCTGGGGGAGGGACCTTTATATCAGAGTGTATCCTGGTTGCCTGATCGAGCTGTCAATATTTTGGCAAATTTAAAACATATGCGAAGAAAAATCCTTCAGGATAACTTTTAATTGTGTTCCAAGCTCCTCCAAGAGATGAGCAAATGCAATAGGTCCTTTATCTTGTAATGTCAGTTTACACGCTACAGGTGAGAACAATAGAAATGCAATCTGCATACATCTCAATTTGTCACCTCACAGATCACTAAGGTCTTCTTACATAAAATGATCTAATGACTGAATACATACTGGTAGCAATTTACAGAGTTTTGTCTGAGGAATGCTTGGACCAAACATAACGGATTAGTTGTAGGAACAGAAAATAATGGGAATCCACAGCAGTAACTGGAGGAGAAAGATGGGCTAGGTCACTGATTAACATAGATGGAGTGTTGTTTGTTATTTGCTATTTGTTACTGCTATTTGTTAAATGCATCTTATCTATTATTTTAATAGACACTATAAACCAATGACCTCTTTCGGGTGTAACTCTTCATCAAAACTGAAGCTGAATTCTGAAGGGCCAAGAGAAGCATCAATTTTTCATTCTCTGTAGTTAGATTTGCTCTACATTTCCAGCAATACAGTGAAAAATGCTGAATATTTTTCATCCAACTTTCAGATTTCAATATTTCACTGTTGGATTGAATCTTTTTTTATTGGGTAGGTGCAAGTTGTGTCAGAGTTTTTTGTCACAAGGCCCAACACATTTTCTCGACGTAATCTTACCAAACTTTCCTATCAACTACCTTCCCCATCCTGATGGCATCCGTCCCACCCATTGGGCCATTAACAAGGCACTTCACAAATAATAATCCCCTTTAACTGGCAGCTCGCCACTGTGGAGTGAGAAATTCATTGTGACGCTTATTAAAACAACAGAAGATGGAGTGAGATGCTCCTGGTGTTGAGATTGGCCTCTTCAGACTTCTTGTCTGATTCTGTCACAAGTCTTGCCATTGTCTTAATCACTTTGGCGCATCTTAGCTTTTTCCCATTGTCTCTGTTGACTTCCAGCATTTCAACTTTTAAAATATTATTTCTCATTTTTATTATTCATGGTGGTCCTTATCATCAAACCTTCTCCTGTTCTGCACACTTCCAATGAATACTGCGTTTTCCATTCAGCTCACCTCTTCTCTACAAAAGTTAATCATAATCCACATTTTTCATTTTCTATCACCTATCCAATCCCCAATCCACGTTTTCACGATGGTGTTCTCACTCCTTTCCTCAATCAGTGTCTGACCTGGCAGAACTTTCATCTTTTGACTACTTCAGTCTTTACCCCAACTTGTTTCGCTCTCACTCCTCTAAGTTTACCCTCTATTCAGCTCCTTTAATCTCTTCCTTCATTTAAACTCTCCTCATATTCATGACTATTCTAGTTCTGCAAAAGTCACCTCAAACTCTGTTTGTCTTTCCATAGATGCTGTCAGGCCTATTGCATTTCTCTAGAATTTACTTTTATATTTCAGGTTTTCAGCATTTGCATATTTTGTTTCTATTTGTGGCCACTCCCTTGATCTCGTCACCTCCTATATCCTATGTATTCTCACTGTCTAATTCACAGACACCTCTGAGCACCACCTTCAATCCCTTACCCTCAAACCCACCTTCCAAGTTCAATCTGCATCTGGCTCTGAAGTCACTCCCTGTCATAGAACTGTGATAGTTCTGCAGCTATGGGCTGCTAAATAACACCCCAGTGCCCACCTTTTACACTTTTGTGCATAGAAAAACCGTTATTCTTTTTTTGCCCCAGTGGTTCAACATGGCACCAGCTCCATCTTTGTTCCATGAGGCCCATGGGGTGCAGACATCAATGTTCATAGATTGCTGGGGGACATGTTAGAGAGCTCCAAAATTGTGAAAATTTTTGATTGCTGTCATGTTCGATGGGAGCATAGATCCTCTTCTGACAATTAGTCTGCTGCTAATCTGGCCTCACCCAGATCTTAGGATCATGCCTCTCCCTCCATCAACTCCCACCTCCACCAAACCCTCACCACCTTGTGAGGGGGTGATTGCTGCCAATCTGAATTGTTATAGGTAAAATACATGCCTCCCATCACCTGACAAGTGCAAGTAATACTCCATTTCTAAGTGTGGAATTTAGCACAGCCTGGTGCATGGAGTATAGATTGTTGATTTGATGCATTGTTTTGGCAGCAAGACCAGTTTCTCACCAACTGAGAGCTATTTTGATATTATACAAGATATGATAACAAAATGGCAGCCTGTCTTGCCATTTTATTGAAATAAAAATCAGGAGAGATGTACAATAGATGTTAAGTCTTTCCCACAACCGTCTAAAGTAATAACGACTCTGCTATATATTTTCAAGCTTACTGTTTAAGTCCTTGTGATCCCCCAGCACCATTAACATTAAAGATCTAACATTAGAGCTCTCTCAGAGGTAGACTCAGATTGGGAAAATTTACAATGTTCTACTTTCCAAATCGTTTGTAAATAATCCTACCATAATAAAGGATTAGCATTCAAAGGCAATATTTTTCTTTCAAATTTTAACTCAACTAAGTGGTAACATTTCCTTATGACAATAAAAATGACAATAGTTCCACCTACAAACTTAGGCCTTACAGCAGTTCAACAATTTTTCTTTCAGCTGTACAGCCAAAACTGAGTTATCTGCTAACCTGCAGTGGCACACATGTTGTGTAAAGTCTTGACTTCCACACTTTCATCACAGTTCAATGAATCAGTAATGGCAGCTGGTACAGAGGCTGAGAGGGCTAACATATTTCACGCTCTCTGAGTCCTATTTAGAAAGAAATACTGATCTGCTAAAATATATATTTTTGATAATAGCATCTTCCTTTTGAGTGGATTAAAAGCTTTCTGTGAGAGTTGCATTTCAGTTTCAGAATGGTTTTGGCCGTCCCTCGTCAACGTTGGCTACAAACATCCCGTAATCAAAGCCCAGCCAAAGGGGAAACTGATCAAACATCCTCAGTTTAGCAACTCAATGGATTTAGAAACAAAGCAAAGTAAAATGTCAGCCTTTTATATCACTGCAAATTGAAAACCAAGTTATGGAAATGCTTGAGTTGTGAAAAGTCGACGTAATCCCAACATTTGAGTAACACTAGAATTTATTGTTCATTCAAAATTGACATTGAACAGGTTATTTGTCTAAGGGGAGAAAATGAGCACTGCAGATGCTGGAGGTCAGAGTCGAAGAGTGTGGTGCTAGAAAAGCACAGTTGGTCAGGCAGCATCCAAGGAGCAGGAGAATCGACGTTTCAAGCATAAGCCCTTCATCAGGAATGAGAGGGTGGCCGAAGGGGGCTGAGAGATAAATGGAAGGGGTGTGGGGCTGGGAGGAAGGTAGCTCAGAATACAATAGATAAATGAAGGTAGGGCTGAAGATGGTATTTGTCTAATCCACTGTGCGATCTTGTAACCATTTAACCTGGAGACATGCCCACAAATAGTGGTATCACTTGTCCTGAAGAGTCACTAGACTCAAAATGTTAACTCTACTTTCTTCCCGCAGAAGTTGCCAGACCTGCTGAATTTCTCCAGTAATTCCTGTTTTTGCTTCAGATCTCAAGCATCTTCCGTTCTTTGTTTTATTTATTATTATAATCTCACATGTTTTGTGTGATTTGCTTGTGTAGCTGTTCTATTTATGCTGAATTTTAAAAGATTGTTTAAGTATTGACACTATCCATTTACAGTGGATCTGAGCAGAAATATACTTGCCAAGAATTTTAAAAACTGTCACTGATAATCATTTTGTTATGTCATGTTAGTTCCACCACAAAACAACATACAGTGACAAGATACAGGATACATGTCTGGTAACAGGACAATGCATCATCTAGCATCTTTTATCTGGAATCATGACATTTTCACTACTATTGATGTTTTGGGGTGAGTGGCAACTGATTTCCATTTACCTGTTAGATTGCTGGGATTAAAAGATGCCATGTTTTCTTTCTGGTTGATTAATTAACATGACTCACTGTTGATATAAATGCTAATATATTTTTCTTTGTAAAATTCAATGTCTGAGAATTATTCATCTTCCACATTTTCCTTTCAAGGTTATAATCACATTCTCTCTGCTACTGTCAGGCAATGGATCAGAGAAAGAGAGTAGCATTCCACATAAATGCTAATGATTCCTCATATCATTGCTTTGCTAAAGTATTTTCAAAGTTACAAGTATCAAAGGTTTCTGGGCAGTCTTTCCAGTCTGACCTTGTGTCAGATCCCTTGGAAATGTCATGATGACTGAGGGTGCTCTCATATTTAAATCCCCATCTATGCTGCCTTCAACAAACTCAACTCCAGTAACCGATGATAGAAACCCAAGCAAGTGAGTGGAAAACAAATCAGTGACAGATAATGGGGCTACTACTCCAAGCAGAATAGAGATAGTTGGGTAATCTACCCTGCGGTAATGATTCCTGGAGGCTGAACCGCTGTAAATTACTTAGGATCAATTTTTCATCTGTCATTGAATTGCGTGATTTATCCGGCGCATTTCTTGGGATGAAATAGCCAACATATTCAGAGGCTGGAAGGTGGGCAATCAAATACATTACAAGTGAAGAGATGAGAATGACAATGTTGAGTATTGTCACCAAAATTATTCAATCTGTGCACAGGGCAGATATTCAGAGCCAAGTGTACTTCCCAAGAATAAACATTACAGCCAAAAACATATCACATCTCTCAAACACTGATGAAAGAGCAGTACCCCCTGAATCAGAAGAGGCCCAATGAGATATCGATCAAACGAATCTAGACTCTTAGAATATAGATTGTGTGTGTACAGCAATAAGAGTAGTTCCAGATTTTAACAGTGGATGTGTAAGGATGGTGCAAGACAGACCATGTTTGCACCCCATGACAACGGATCTCCTGGCACAAAGAATGACAATTAGTCATAGCATATTTTCCACAATAATTTGTAAGTAATTATTATCCACTCAGTGTTTTCCTGGAGAACTGACCTGACTTTTATCAGGAGAAGGCAATGAGTTCAACTTGCTTTAATCTTGTTATAATGTAAGTATATGTGTTTTACTTTTGCTGTTTGTTAAGTAAGTAAATGTTATTTGCTGTATAATGAGCTGTTTACTCTAAGTCCATCCCACCTGTGCTGTCAATGGACACTCTGACCACAATCTTAGAGCAGTGATTTTTATACATTTCACAAGTGGGGCATAGCGAGATTCTCACTAGGCAACAGCGGGATACCAATTGACAGGATGAACACTTGCTGAATGAATTGTTAACATCGCAACTCACCTTATTAATATTCAGTGCAGACCCCACCTTACCAAACTTGGTAAACAAGCTCAACAGTGGGAAACCTCAAGAAGGAAACCAGAACAGATACCTGGCAGATTCAGCTCACTGCTTGCTCCAAATGAGATCCATGATGCAAACTGGGTACCATTATCGCATTCTGGTCACATGCACCTCACCTCTGTGGACCTTGACATTTGACATCAGCCAGCTCCTAAAAATCCTCATAGCACATCTCTGGTCCATGTACCAGTGTTTTCTGCACTTCAATGCTGTACCACAAGTTGCACCAACAGTTATCGCTGTTATGCTGCATCAAGGGCACTTTGCCTTCAGACCCAGTTCGTGGACTAGACCAGGTTGCATCTCTGGGCTCTTCACTTGCTGTTATAGATCTGGTTTACTCTGAACCTACCTGGAAGCTCACTGCATCTATTCCTTGCCTTGCCTTATTTTGTTTTGCCCGCTTAGTCAGGGATTTCAATCTCATGTTACTGCTCAATCTCATGTTACTGCTCTCTTGCCTTTCTGTTTAGCACAGGCACAAAGCCAGGAAGCTTGCCATCATTCTCAGCATGTCTCAGTCAAATCAAGTGGGATAGCCTTCACTCAGGAGGCCCCAGAAAAGTAAGACAAGGGTAGCTTGTGATACCAGCAGTCAGTGTCAGGATCTCTCTCCTAACACTGGGGTGGGGAGCTAAATGACAAGTAGCCCACCACTTACCTTGAATCTTTCGGCTATACTGTGGACTTTTTCCTCCCGGATTGAGAGAGAGGCAGGGATTATGGGAAATGAAAGTAGGTGGCACCAAATTTGTTAAATAAGCTCAACATTGGGAAAACTCAAGAAGGACACCAGAATAGGCAAATTCAGCTCACTGCTTGCTTTGAACATTCACCATAATGGAAACTGGGTTCCATTATCATGCTCCATAGGCTCTGGCCGGAAGCACCCCACGTTCATGGATTTTGGCATTTCACATTGACCAGCCCCAAAGAATCCTCTTGCTCATCTCCACTTACCAGTCTCTTCTGCATTTCACGGCTCTCTCACAGCTGTTACAGTTGGTGCCTGGAGGTGTCCCCAGTCAGTGAGTAGGTGGCACAGAGGGCATTCAGGGATAGTGGTTATGAGGGTTGGGGTGGGTGCCAGTGAGTGATAGAGAATGTTGCAGGTAATAGACAGCACGGTAGAGCATGAGCCTTGGTGGGAGTTGGGTGTAGTAGCGGTGATAGAGTGAGTTCGAGGACCTGGAGCGAAGATAGTGACACCTACCCTGGTGGAATGGAGGAGGTGATTGACCTTCTTCCTAGAGTGCAGGGCATTCTCTGAGGCAGCTGAGATTGCTTCAAACCATGTGACAACCTCACACCAAGGTCATGACCCCCAGCGCTGTTTGGAAAGGGAGAAAGTGCCTCAGTTGGTCTACCCTCATTCAGCAGGATCACCAGGGTACTGCTTTCCCCCTGTCTGCCATGTCTGGAACAAATGTCAGGAACCATGCAGGGCAGCTTTGGACTGACCTTGCTTGTCTCGCTACAAAATGGATTTATAAAGATGGCATAGGGATTGCCGATGAGTGCCAAGTTGTTCTGGAAATGGCAGGTGGTAAGATGTATGTGAATGGCATCTCAGGGGTGTGGTGAGTTGTTAATAAGGTGAATTTGGTAAAATAGGGTGAGAAATTACATTAAGCCTCATGGCTAAAAGCCCACTGATGAACTCAACATTACTCTGACTTAGTCAAAAAGAATGTAAAATTAAGCCTTTTGAAACAAATCAGCTGGGGGATGAGGTCACATTTGGATGAGTACTTAAAATGCCAGACACAAGTGCATGTAAATAGGATTAATGTAGTGTGGGGTTTGTTGGTCAGCATAGACACGGTTGACTGAAGGAACAGTTTCTATGCTGCATGAATCATAGAATCCCCACAGTATAGAAAGAGGCCATTTGGCCCATTGAGTCTACATTCACTCTCCAAAAAGCATCCCACCCAAATCCATCCCTACCCTATCCCTGTAATCCCACTTTTACCATGGCGAATCCACCTAGCTTGCACATCCTTCGACATGACAGAGCAATTTAGCATGACCAGTCCACCTAACCTGCACATCTTTGAATTGTGGAAGGAAACTAGAGCACCCGGAGGAAACACACACTGACAAGGGGAGAACGTGCAAACTCCACACAGACAGTCACCTGAGGCTGGTATCAAGCCCAGGTCCCTGGCACAGTGAGGCAGCAGTGCTAATCGCTGAGCCACTTGCCACCCATATGAGTCTATGACTGTATGGTATGGGAGTTTGGAGACAGGGTGGGGAATTCATTTTAACAGACCCCACTTGCCATGATTAAATTTGCCACTGTTTTAAACAGTGAGCTTCCAACAGTGACGCCTCTTCAAATGGACAGCTCATTGTCTGTAAACCCTGAGGTAGTCGTGTGAGGAGTGAAATGCAAGTACTTTATGAAGTTAATCAGGTCATGTGTATAATGGATGATCAGTCTGATCCCACTGAGCAGATTGGCTTAAAATTACTCCCATGTCTTGCTTCTGATGCATCTGTGCTGCGTGTGAATATTTGAAAAGAACAGGAAACATCTATCAATGTAAAAAACTCTAGGTGAAGGATGGCGAGATGGAGCGATTTTGTTTTGTTTTGAGAAGAGCAAGCACAGCAGAGAATGACCCTGATGCACTGTAGAGATTAAGGGAGATTCCCCCATCTGGGGCAAACACATCCTCAAATTCTGACAGTCTTCAGGAAAAGAAATACTCTCCTCACTTTGCACCTTTCTTCTGAATGTAAACAATCATTTTCGTCTTCAAGAAAGTCTTCCCTGTGGTGGAAGAAGTGGTCAAAGTTAATAAGAAATGAGACGGGCAGTAAAGTAAGTGAATGGAAAAATACTTGTTCATTGAGTCCTGCATCAAATGGAAAAGCAGTGCAGATTTCTTTATATTTTTACAAATAGAAGCTAATCATCAGCTAACATTCACCTGCTGCTGGTTGGTCCTGTGAGTGGTTGGGAATTTTCCACTTTGGAAAATGGTGGAAGTGGCATGTGAGCACACGGAAGGAAATGTTGGAAGCTGCAATTTGGATTGGCAGTCTCTTTGCCTTGGTGAAAGTGAGGACTGCAGATGCTGGAGATCAGAGTCAAGATTAGAGTGGTGTTGGAAAAGCACAGCAGGTCAGGCAGCATCCGAGAAGCAGGAAAATCAACGTTTCGGGCAAAAGCCCTTCATCGGGAATTGGTCACTCCATCAACTATCCATCTGCGCAGGTGCTCCAGCTACATTAGAGGGACTCCATCCTCATCAGGGACTAAAGGAGTCTGAAATACCCTTGCCATGCGCACTTTGCCCTTATGCTCTGCAATGAAACACCATCTCTAATTTTAACCCTTAAGATTCTATAGCTGGTTTGTTGGTGCGCGGAAATCCAACCAGCTTTCACACACTGGGTGTTTACCATTTTATTTTCTGCCCTCATGTTATTATTCTGTTCCAAAGGGATTGGTGCCCATCCTTGCTTAAGGCATAATTGTCATACTTTGGGTTGAAATTAATGCTCAGGTTAGACTGCATGAAGTACCTTCGAACACAGTATATCAGTCAACATTTGAAGATTTTGAGAATCCTGCTGGAAACAAGGGTCAGTTCTGTGTATATAATGTGAACTGCTGTATTGGATATGAAAGGTTGCCATTTTGAAATGCGAGAAAAACATAACACTGGCAATTCAAATTACATTGATGCGACATGGTTTATTGAATTAATGAATTGTACAAAGGTACATTTAACAATAGTGAAAACATTTTTAAAAACATCAAATTCATTGTCTTTGGCGTCTAGTGCTAAGAAGTTATTGAATTCATTCCAAGTCACTTTGGCTAATCGCATCACCATAGGGATTCCAATCTATTTAGGTTTGGTACTGTAACTATCAGAATTATTACTCCACAGCAATTCCACTCCACTGCATCCATTGCTATTTCACATTTTTTGAGCTATATGATAACATTTATTGCACCCTATTGAATCCTGTAACACCATAAATCCTATCCTCTTCTGCCCTGTTGTTCCATTAGAACTATTTCCAAATATTTTCATTCCATAGTTTTGCTGCTAGGTGTATTGAAATTCATGGGCATTTCACCCATGCTGCATTGTGACCTAACAGGCTTCTACTGCTGTCTGATGATGAATCACTGGAAACTAGTAATTTAGCATACAGGCTTTTGGTAATGTCTGAGCAATCTTGTGTCTTCTTTTGCAACATTTTTTTGCTTAAAGCACGACACTACCAACTGTCGTTTCAAAATCTTTGCTGGACCCAGGGTTTGGGTTGGCCCAATTACATGCATATATGCACAATGCCTTTCTATAGACAATGTAACCATTCTGACACTTCCAGACCCATCTTTGCTCATTACTGGCCATGCTATGTACAGTCTGCTCTGTGTGGATTTATCTTAACCTTGAACACAGGCCATGCCACTGTCTTGATCCATGTGCCACATTACAGTGTACTATAAGGAAAATATACATTTCTGTGATGAAAACTTGAACCTGATTACTAATTCAAGGGTAGCATTGATAGCTGAAAATGGAAGGACAACCTATATGCTGAGTAGATATAAAAGCATAATGTTTGACACCAAAAACATGCTGGGATTTAAAAGCTTCAATCTGTGGTTATCTCAGGTTGGTTTGTGGGGATGTCAGTTCAAGACATTTTGGTTCTGCTGTTCATTCTGACCTAACGTTCTCATTAGATAGGCATGTGACATTTACAGTGTGATATCTTGACTGTTAATATCTACATTTAGCACAAAGTCACCTTCCCCCCCCCCCCCTTCATTACAGCTTCCAGATTAGGGTTAGTGAACTGGAAGACATTGCTACATAGTTACCTGTGGTTGAGAAGTATCTCACTGTGACACTCAAGATATCAAGAGTGTATGGCTGGCTGGGTGGATGAGTTACTTTCTCACAATCTGTATGGCAGTTTAGAACATGTATATAAAGAAGATGTCTCCACATAAGTTCTCTCATTACTCTGCTGTTTTGCAACTGAGCAGAAAATCACTTTTTCCACTTCTGTTCCACTGGATTTAACACAGTATACTGTGCAATATTTCTGATTGATTTAGCCAATTGTTATGATTAATTAGACAATAATGCCATTTGTAGTTAGTCAGCCATTTTTTTGCCATCCTTTTCACCAATATTATGAAGTATGTATAAAGCAAGTTTTCTTAATATTGGATTTAGGTGAATTATAATTTGTCTTGAGATCTGAAAACTGTTATAATTTATTACCTTCATCATCATTTCCAATACGAACATTTGGTTTAAAATGACACTGACTTTTTATCAATGCCTACTATTTCTGCTATATCATCTATTGACTCAACGGTCTTATCACTCTCTCTATCAGTGGTTATCTTTTCAGGAAAAAAGTAGAGGAATATTTGAAGTAAGTGAAGATGGCAGACAAAGAGGAGGTGGAACTGATATTGAACCACTCTAAGCATCTGTCACAGGCCTAACATCATGAGCTGAATGGACCCCTACTGCTATATGCTTCTATGGTTCCCCTGTGTTTGATGTGCCTAACTAATTGGAACCATTTTAGTGAGTAATGAATTCTCGTGTCAGGTGTGCTTGAAGCCACAAGTTTTTTAAATTATTTATTCACGGGTTGTTGATATCACTGGTTAGGCCAGCATTTGTTTCCCATCCTGAATGAAGAAGGTGGTGGTGAGTTTCCTTCTTGAACAGTTGTAGTCCATTTGGTGCCAGTATACCCAAGGTGCTGTTGGGGAAGAAGTTTGACTCAGAGACACTGAAGAAATGGCAGTCTAACTCATGATCAGGATGGTGTGTAACTTGGAAGGGAATTTATAGGTGGTGCTGTCCCTCTGTATTTGCTGCCTTGGTCTTTCTAGATCACAAAATTCATGGGCTTGGAAGGTGTTGGTGAAAGAGGTTTGAGTGTTCCTGCAGTGCATAAAGTAGATGGTACATATGGATACTGATACCATGCAACAGTGCTGGAGAGAGTGAAACATGAAGATGGTGGATGGCGTACCAGGGTACAATTTGTCCTAGACATTGTGGAGCTTCTTGAGTGTTGTTGGAGCTGCACTCATCCAGGCAAGAGGACGGTATCCTCTCACCTTTCTGACTTGTGCTATATAGATAGTGGACAAGCTTTGGGGAGACAGCAGGTCAATTACTCCCAGCAGAATTCTTAGTCTCTGACCTGCTCTTATATCTACAGTATGTATATGTCAGGTCCAGTTCAATTCCTGCTCGATTGTAACCTCTAGCATTATGATTGTGTTGAATTCCGTGGTGACAATGCTTCTGCCCGGACTGATGCCACTGACCTGAACACTGCCGACAGAATCGCCATGTGTTATGCCACTTCCACCCTCGAGGATCCCACAGGCATCACCTCCAACCCCCGGGACGCCCAGAGTGATGTCACACTCAGTCTCTTGACTACCACACCCACTCCAGTAAAAGTCTCCATCCCCACTCCCAGCTCCAGCCCTGCTGAGTTTTCACTACCCCAGACCTCCCCCTCACTGAGGACAATGGATCAGTCCTCAGCAAAGGCCTTACCTTCATCCCCCTCCGCTCCAGGATCAACGAATTCAACACACGTTGCAACTGTGAACATTTCTTCCACTGCCTCCATCTCCAAGCTTACTTTTTCCATCAAGACTCCTGCCCACTTTCTGAGGACCCATTCACCCGCGTCCAACACACCCCATCCACCTGGACACCCTGTGCTAGTCTATAACTTGCCCTCGATCTCTTTATTTCAAACTGTCGCTGGGACATTGACTGCCTCAACCTGTCAACCCCCCTCACCAACTCCAACCTCTCATTCTCACAGCGTGCAGCCCTTCACTGCCTTCATTCCAAGCCCAACCTCACCATCAAACCAGCAGACAAAGCAGTGGTGGTGGTGGTGGTGGTGGGGGGAGGGGGTGGGGGAGGTTGGTGTTTAGTGGGGGCAGAGTGGTAGCTTGGTGCACTGACCTCTATACCACTGGAGCCATGCACCAACTCGAAGACCCCTCCACCTATTGCCCCCTTGACCTCACCCCGCATCACCAAACCATCATCTCCCAGACCGTGCACAACCTCATCACCTCCGGGGCTCTCCCACCTACATCTTCCAACCTCATAGTTCAGGAACCCTGTGCTGCCTGGGTTCTACCTCCAACCCAAAATCCACAAGTCTGACTACCCCAGCCAACCCATCATCTCAGCCTGGTCCTGCCCCACTGAACCCATCTCCACCTACCTCAATACTGGCCCAGAAACTCCCCATGTATGTTTGGGACACCACCCATGTTCTCCACCTCCTCCAAGACAATCATTTCCCCGGCCCCCAATGCCTCATTTTCACCATGAACATCCAGTCCCTATACATCACCATCTGCCATGACCAGAGCCTCCAACTCCTCCGTTTCTTCCTCTCTCAACCTCCCCACTGACACTCTAATGCATTTGGCTGAACTGGTCCTCATCCTCAATAATTTCTCCTTTGAATTCTCCCACTTCCTCCAGATGAAAGGGGTAGCCATGGACACTCACATGTACCCCAGCTATGCCTGTCTCTTTGTCAGTCACGTGGAACAATCGGCACCATACCAGCACCATTCCCCACCTGTTCCTCAGCTACATTGATGACTGTATCGGCGCCACTTCGTGCTCCCACGAGGAGATTGAGCAGTTCATCAACTTCACCAACACATTTCACCCCGACCTTAGATTCACCTGGACCATCACAGACAGGTCCCTCCCCTTCCTGGACCTCTCCATCTTCATCAGCGGTGACCAAATCAACATGAACATCTTTTACAAACCCACCGACTCCCACAGCTACCTGGACTACACCTCCTCCCACCCTGCCTCCTGTAAAAACGTTATCCCTTATTCACAATTACTCCACCTCCACTGCATCTGTTCCTAGGAGATCCAGTTCCACCACAGAACACAACAGATGGCCTCCATCTTCAAAGACTGCAATTTCCTATCCCATGTAGTCCATGGTGCCCTCCAGCATATCTCAATCACTTCCCACACCTCCGTCCTCACACTCTACCCCTCCAACTGCAACAAGGCCAGAACCCACCTGGTCCTCACCTTCCACCCCACCAATCTCTGTAAACATTGCACATCCTCCACCATTTATTCCACCTACGAACAGACTCCACCACCAGAGATATATTTCCCTCTCCATCCCTATTCACTTTCCGCAAAGACCATTCCCTTTGCAACTCTCTTGAGGTCCACGCCCCCCAATAACTCACTCTTCCCTCCTAGCACCTTCCCCTGCCACTGCAGGAATTGCAAAATCTGCACTCACATCTCCCCCTCACCTCCATCCAAGGCCCCAAAGGAGCCTTCCACATCCATCAGAGTTTCACCTGCACTTCCACACATGTCACTTACTGTATCTGTTGCTCCCGATGTGGTCGCCTACTTGTAGAGCGCTTCAGAGAACATCTCCGCACCAACCAATCCCACCGCCCCGTGGCTGAACACTTCAATTCCCCCTCCAACTTTGCCAAGGATGTGCAGGTCCTAAGCCTCCTCCATCGCCACTCCCCAACAACCCGACGCCTGGAGGAAGAACGCCTCATCTCCCACCTTGGGACCCTCCAACCACATGTGGATTTCAAAGGTTTCCTCATCATCCCTCCCCCATCTTATCCCAGAACCAAACTCCCAACTCAGCACTGCCCTCATGACCTGTCCTACCTGTCCATCTTCCGTCCTATCTATCCGCTCTACCCTCCTCTCCAGCCTATCACCATTTCCCCCTCCTCCATCCATCTATTTCATTCTCAGCAACCTTCCCCCCAGCCCCACCCTCTCGCATTTATGTCTCCACTCCCCAGCTCAGAGTCAGAGTCAGCATGGATTTATGAAGGGGAAATCATGCTTGACTAATCTTCTGGATTCTTTTGAGGATGGAACTCTGAAGATGGACAAGGGAGATCCAGTGGATGTAGTGTACCTGGACTTTCAGAAAGCCTTTGATAAAGTCCCACATAGGAGGTTAGTGAGCAAAATTAGGGCGCATGGTATTGGGGGCAAAGTACTGACTTGGATTGAAAATTGGTTGGCTGACAGGAAACAAAGAGTAGTGATAAACGGCTCCCTTTCGGAATGGCAGGCAGTGACCAGTGGGGTACCACAGGGATCAGTGCTGGGACCGCAGCTTTTTACAATATATATTAATGATCTAGAAGATGGTACTAATAGTAACATTAGCAAATTTGCTGATGATACAAAGCTGGGTGGCAGGGTGAAATGTGAGGAGGATGTTAGGAGATTACAGGATGACCTGGACAGGTTAGGTGAGTGGACAGATGCATGGCAGATGCAGTTTAATGTGGATAAATGTATGGTTATCCACTTTGGTGGCAAGAACAGGAAGGCAGATTACTACCTAAATGGAGTCAAGTTAGGTAAAGGGGCAGTACAAAGAGATCTGAGTGTTCTTGTACACCAGTCAATGAAGGCAAGCATGCAGGTACAGCAGGTAGTGAAGAAAGCTGATAGCATGCTGGCCTTCATAACAAGAGGGATTGAGTATAGAAGCAAAGAGATTCTTCTGCAGCTGTACAGGGCCCTGGTGAGACCGCACCTGGAATATTGTGTGCAGTTCTGGTCTCCAAATTTGAGGAAAGACATTCTGGCTATTGAGGGAGTGCAGCGTAGTTCACGAGGTCATTTCCTGGAATGGCGGGACTCTCTTATGTTGAAAGATTGGAGCGACTGGGCTTGTATACCCTTGAGTTTAGAAGACTGAGAGGGGATCTGATTGAGATGTATAAGATTATTAAAGGATTGGACACTCTGGAGGCAGGAAACATGTTTCCGCTGATGGGTGAGTCCCGAACCAGAGGACACAGCTTAAAAATAAGGGGTAGGCCATTTAGGACAGAGATGAGGAGAAACTTCTTCACCCAGAGAGTGGTGGATGTGTGGAATGCTCTGCCCCAGAGGGCAGTGGAGGCCCAGTCTCTGGATTTGTTTAAGAAAGAGTTGGATAGAGCTCTCAAGGATAGTGGAATCAAGGGTTATGGAGATAAGGCAGGAACAGGATACTTATTGAGGATGATCAGCCATGATCATAATGAATGGTGGTGCAGGCTCGAAGGGCAGAATGGCCTACTCCTGCACCTATTGTCTATTGTCTCACAAGCCTCATTCCTGATGAAGAACTTTTGCCCGAAACATCGACTCTCCTGCGTATCGCCTGCTGCCTGACCTGCTGTGCTTTTCCTGCACCACACTCTCCACTTTGAGCTCCAGCATCTTCAGTCCTCACTTTTGCCACAGTGCTACTGATGTCAAGGGAAGATGGTTAGAGTTTCTCTTGTTGGAGATGGTCATTGCCTGGCCTTGTGTGGTGTGAATGTTAATTGCCATTTTTCAGCCCAAGCTTGAATGCTATCCAGGATTTGCTGCATTCGACATGGGCTGCTTCATTATATGAAGAGTTGCATGTGGTGTTGAATGTTGTGCGATCATCAGTAAACATCTCCACTTCTGAACTTAAGGTGAAGGGAAGATCATTGACAAGACATTTGAAAATGATTGGACCTAGCCCATTACCCAGAGGAACTCCCATAATGATAGCCTCTGGGGCTGAGATGATTAACCTCCAACAAACACAACTATCATACTTGATGCTAAATGTCACTTCAACCAATGAGGACCTTTCCCCCAGTACCCATTGACTTCAAGCTGATAGACTTGACTTCAGGTTTCCTAAATGGTTTTCAATTTCTGGATGAAATGCAGTTTTATTTTCATACAAATACTCCACCTTTTTCCTGTGACTTTCTGTGCAAGTAAAGGAGACAGAACACCTACTTTATCATCTCATTGTACAAGATGTCAGACACTCTCCCAGCTCATTTTAATTCTCCAGCTCTCCCACTCTGATCGTTCTGCTCTTAGCCTCCTGCTGTGCACCAGTGACGCTCAGTGCAGTATTGAGAGGAACAACCTCCATTTTCTTCTGGGAACTATATCCAATGTTCTGAACTCAAAAGTAAAATCACCATTCTGCATCAATTTTGAATTGTTATTCTTTGCTGCTTTTAAAATTTTCTCCTATTTTTCTGGCTTTCAAATTTTAGCCATGCTGTGCCCTGGCATTCATACATCCTCCAAACACACCTTTTCTTTTCCCATTACCAGTACACTTGGCTTTTGTATCATGAAATCCTTTGTCATTTAATCTCTCCTGTATTTCACACTTTATATTCTGCTTGGTACCATTCATCCCATTCACTTGTTCAAAACCTATCACATTTCTAACTTTACCCAGTCCTGAAGAAATGTCACAAGCCTGAAATGTTAACTTTGTTTTTCTCTCCCAAAATGCTACCAACTCTGCAGTTCTAGTGTTTTGAATATAACAACTTTCTTCAACTTATAAAACTAAAATTTTCTGAACTATGTGGTAGATTTTTTCCATTTATAATGTTGAATCAGTACCTAATGATGTGAATAGACTGACTGTTTCAGGAAATACCATGACTTTCATTCTCTCGTTCATAGACATCAATGAATATGGAAATGACAGGGAGTGTGTCAACTGTGGTAACCTGCTCCTCCACTTCATCCTGCCGAGCAATGAAGACACAGATCGCTCCTGTTGGTTCCTGGCTCTCTTAGTGAACAGGCCCACATGAACAGATCTCTCCTCATTTCACCATCCTGGTGTCTACAATGGCACCTTCAACCAAGATAGAAACCTGGCCGCATCAGCAGAAAGGAAATGAAGGATGAGCAGGATGTACCATTGGAAGGTGATCATGCATGATCAGTCATCCACCTGTGTACTCTGATCCCTGAATTTCCTTGCAGTTGCAGCTACTACACTCTTGTAGAAACCTTCAAAACATTGAAGGTAGGAGCAGGAGTGGGTCTTTTGGCCCTTCGAACCTGCTCCTTCATTCACAATATTCATGGCTGATCAGCCAACACCATGCCCTGTCTCCACTTTCTCCCCATACTACTTCATCCCTTTAGCCCAATGAACTATAAAAGCTGTTGAAGCTTCAGCATAATTGCTGTGAGTATACCACTTTAGGAGTATAACAACTGGTGGTGCAGGGGCATGAAGACGGAGGGGATGCAGGTCCATCATTGGAATTTTGTTATGGAATCTGAAATTGCTACGTGCATTGCCGACTGTGAGAGTGCTAATCTGTGGGTCACCATCGACCACCACCAATGCGGGGTTGCCTGCAAACTGGAATATTGCTCATACCCATTAGCATTTTGACTATTACCTTTGAATAAATAAGCTGGCTTTGGACAGACCTGCTTCACCTTGACATTTATTTTAAGGCATTTTGTGAATTTGATATGCATATGGTGTTCCATTTAATATTGTACAAAAAACTCTTTCAACACCTTGCCCGTCCTTAATATTCGAAAGAGTATCTACTGCTGGATTGGGTCAAAGCTCAGCTTAAAGTTAATAACATCGACATATATAATTCATCATCATGTACACTTAATGTTTCCTGTCAGTGCTTTGTGGTTCAATACTTGAAATGACCTTTTAGCAGCATGTTATAGAAGTAGACACTTAGAGGAAGCTGGAGATTGCAACACTTTTGCAAAGAAATTAATTTCTGTGTTTTGCCTGACAAATGTCAGGCCATTCTCTGCATATTAGTTAAAGTAATGTACAAAGAATAAGAGAGCACCAAATGTGCTGGAAGATTCTAGAAAGTGCAACAAATGCACCAAAGTTTGAGGGGTACAGTACAGATATACAGCTTACTCTTCTTTGAGTTGAGGCATAGACTATGAGGACGGGGACGGTAATGCTAGAACTGTATAGAATACTAGTTACTCCACAAATGCATTAATGTGTACAACTCTGGTCACTGCATTACAAGAAGGGTGTGACTATACGAGAGAAGTTACAAAACAGATTTACAAGGATGTAAAGGATTTTAGCTACGAGGAAAGATTAGGTATGCTAGGTTGTTTTCTTTGGAATAGAGGTGATTATGGGAAGATTTGACTGAGTTTTCTAAAATCTTGATGGACCTGGATGGATGAGGTTAAAAGACTTAATTTATTAAGAGAAGTGATTAACCAGAAGGAGACTGTCATTTTAAAGTAATTGATGGCAAGATTGGAGGGCAGTTGAGATGATTTTTTTTTCATCCAGAGGGTAATGGGCATCTTCATCATGTTCAGAACTCGTTTGAATGTTCACTTGAAGTGCTGTAATCTACAGGGCTATGGACCACAAGCTGGAAAGTGGCATTAGGTTTTTTCCCAGACTGCACAGGGGCGGCACGGTGGCACAGTGGTTAGCACTGCTGCCTCACAGCACCAGAGACCCGGGTTCAATTCCCGCCTCAGGCGACTGACTGTGTGTGGAGTTTGCACATTCTCCCCATGTCCGGTTTCCTCCCACAGACCAAAAATGTGCAGGTTAGGTGAATTGGCCATGCTAAATTGCCCGTAGTGTTAGGTGAAGGGATAAATGTAGGGGAATGGGTCTGGGTAGGTTGCGCTTTGGCGGGTCGGTGTGGACTTGTTGGGCCGAAGGGCCACACTGTAAGTAATCTAATCTAATCTAATCTAATCATGATAGGCCAAATGGTCTCTTTAACTAATGTTTCAATGTTGCTTTGTGGCAACAATCTTTGTGATTGTTTGAACAAATTTGTACATCTGAATGAGAAATTGACCTAGGAGATCACAAAAACCTCCAGTAAAGAAATAATTCATTTTTGTAATCCATTTTGTTTGAAAGCAAAACACGCTTGACTTTCCTGTTTTCTCATATCTAATCCTTTTAGATAGTGTGACTATACGAGAGAAGTTACAAAACAGATTTACAAGGATGTAAAGGATTTTAGCTACGGGGAAAGATTAGGTATGCTAAATGTTTTGTTATAATTTGCTGTCTAGTGTTCAAATATTTAATAAAACACATGCTTTTGACAAAAGATTCAATTTAACAATGTCTACTTAAAGAATATATCTGGCTGATTGAGAGGGCTCAGCCACTGGAAGAGCTTCCATGGTGCTACAGCTTCATGGAGTCTGGATGTGGAAACCCTATGTTTGGCTGTCTACGGATTTGTTAAAGTGAAAATAAGATTTTAAGTGAAAAGTGACATACAGGAGATTTAACAAATGTGGGTGTGAGCTACAGAGCATGTTGGATTGTAGGTTCAAGTCTTTTTCAGGAAGGTTCAACCTTTTAGGGGGGCTATTCAACTGAGGCTATGCCTGCTCACTCAGCTGGTCAGTAAAAAGGAGTGTTTAGAATTAGAGCAGGGAGGTTTTCCCCTCATGAACATTGCAAGTAGGTATCTTTTAGTCATTAATCTCATTGCTGTGTGTAAATTGGCTGCCCTTCATGACAATGACACCTTCACTTCGAAAGTCATGCAAAACATTTTGGAATGTCCTGAGGTTGTTGTGAAAGGCACCAGCAAAATGCATGTTGCATCACTTTTTCCTTCAGCTGAACAATTCAATAGCTTGGATAGGTAGTTGTATTTTTTTTTCCTTTCATATGGGTGCAGTTCAAAACTGAGGAATATTGAGGGTGGGGGGGGGGGGGGGAGTTATGGGGCAAATGTTTTGTTATAATTTCCAACTGAATCCAAAGAAAGGGGAAAATGATATTTCTCCGCATTCCGCTGAGGGAGAGAGAGAGTGAGAGAGAGACTCAAGACAAAGCAATTTTTTCTAAGAACGTTTTTGAAGAAACACAGGTGAAGAACATTGGTAATTCACATAAATTATGGTGTCCCAATATCTTGGTTTTGGCAGTAGTATCTGATGTCAGCTAAATTGCTTGCTAATCTTGGCTCCCTGCCATCTGCAAGTCTCTCCATTGGAAACTGTGCGAATAAGGCCAGAAGTAAGAGAAAAAATATACAACTGGTTCAAATAAGATACTTCTCCTTCCTTCAGCATCTTCCATGTGGTACCATTACTCACTCTTTTTAAGCTATAGTAGTGCAACAGAATGAGTTTAGATTTTGCTTTCTGAATTGAAATTTATGGTAATCACAAAAATAGACTATCAATATTCACCTTTCAATATCTGTTTTAATACCTGAAATCTTCACAAACTAAAGTGATTTTGATAAAAGGACAAACGTTGACTTAAAATAGCTCATGTGATCTCCAGATTGAGGCAAGTCCAGAGAACTCACATGGAATACACTAAATTGGCTGCGCTGAAATGACAGTTTTGCCCAAATTCAGTGAAAACAAGCAACTATGTCAACATCAAGCAATTTGTTTCCTGTTTTGTTCACATTGGCATGAGTTAATGTTTTGGAAGGTGAAATGTTGCCAAGTGTATTCAACTTGGCAAAAATAATGAAGATGGGCTCTGAATACACAAATGAACTCTATTTCAGCAGCTGCTTTTGAGCAAGAGGGAGAGAAAAGGAATTAAAAATGAATTTGCTGAAAGAGCTGAAACTCATTGTCTCCTCCTGTACCTTACCATCACTCAAAAGAAGCAGTGATGTAAAAGCAACTTTGGAAAGTAACCATTTACGTAGACCTGAGAATTCTACAAATTTCACCACAAATGTGGAAATAAAATGACAGCTAAATCATTGTGGACTGACGTTTCAGTCTCATACTCAAGACCTCAAAGAACTATAAATTGTATGTGTTTTCATCTTCCTGTTTGTACGAGACATCCTCTCCTCCCACCAATCTTTTTAAATTCATAACCAATATATATGTAGTCTGGTGTCATTTTTCTTTTTATTTGGGGTAGCAGGTAACTAAATTCCTCTTTTTTTCACTCAAGAAAACTTTGGAATTGGCACCTTCAATTTAGTTTTTAAATATTATGTAATAATACTATCTTTAGTATCATATTAAAATATTAAAACTCCGTTAACTAAAGTTTATTTAAAGAGTGATAGCAACACACTGAAAAGAAAGTAAAAACAATTGTTGCAGTCAGCTGAGAGGGGTTTAACAAGAAGGGTACCAATACCTCCCTCCTCATCTGGCTGTAACTAAAACCACACATGAATAAAGGCAGTGACAACGAGTTGTCTAGTTTGGCTAACTCAGTTTCAAACAGGAATCAATGTTAACCATGTTAGCAGTCACAGTCCTGCAAATGTCCTCAGTGTCTTGAGCCAACTCCTCACCCAATATTTTTGTTCCAGACTGCCAATTAGTGACCATCACTGAAAATGGCAAATGAGCAATCCTGGTAAGATGGGGAACTGCAGAGTAGTTGTAAAACAAGTTGCAGTTGTATATGTTGTTTTCCATGTTTGCCTGGGTCTGCCAAAAACTTTCACTTGGGACATTGTGACTAAAAGATTGTTACACCCTATGTGTGAAGATTCTTCCACAGCACAGTTGGGGAGGCAGTTCTAGGAGTTTGCCCCAGTTGTCTTTAAGGTTCGCAGTGAGATTAGTGAGTGTAATTTTATTTGGACATACATCTGCTGTCGTTGTCCTTCTAAATGGAAAATGTCATTGAAGTGCCTTTGAAGAAAATGATTTATTTGCCATATATCAGTGGAGTGGGACTCCTAGAATTTGGACCCTTTCTGTTGAAGATGTTCTTTGCTTTTGAAATTTCTAGTTTAGGCAGATTGTTGACTTTGCTTGCTAAACATTCATCCTTATTGAACGCTTCCTTTAACAGTGTGTATTATTCACCGCATCTTCAGCAACCTGCTATGAATTAATCTCTTCACTGATATTTTTTCCTATCATCAAGCTGAAGACACCATTACTACATGAGCAATCAACTTAAATAATTGTAAGAATACCACTTCTATTTAGACAGTGTTTTAATGCCAGCGTGTCCCAAAGGGCTTTATGCCATGAATTACTTTCTGAAGTTCAGGGAGAGTTATTGCAGAGGCAAAGGCAGTACCAATCACATCGCATACAAAGATAACACGATTGAACCTGTCCAAAATACCACAGATGCTGGAGATCAGAAGTAAAACAGAACAAGCAGGAAATACTCAGATGGTCAGGCAACATCCATGGAAAGTGGAAAGAAGTTAAATGTTTCATCTCAGTTGGTTATTTTTTGTAAAACTAGACCTGTCAGCCTCAGAATATTCAAGAACAGACTGTGACTCAGCAAATCTGTGCTGATGTTATTCTCTGTCTGTGATATTTACTCCTCTCATTTGTTTTTGTTGCTAACTCTACAATGTTGCCTTTTATATAATCACTTACTTAAATCACAAAAAATTTTGGTCTCTGTTTCATCAATGATTGTTGACATAAAATTCCACATGTTAACCAAGTATAATTTTTTTCTAATGTTCTTAAATTTATGTTTTCATTCCATGAAAACAATTAATTCCTCTTTGTAAACCTTCCTAATTTTAAAAATCATACAACACCAGGTTATAGTCCAACAGGTTTATTTAGAAGTACACGCTTTCAGTATGCTGCTCCTTCATCAGGTAGCTAGTGGAGCAGGATCAAAGGCCACAAAGTTTATAGCAAAAGAACACAGTATCATGCAACTGATGCAATATATTGAACAAACCTAGATTGCTGTGAAGTCTTTCATCTTTTAGAATGGGTTGCAGGTTTTGATTCATTAATATGTAAATCCCAAAACTTCTATCAAGTCACATTCTCGAGATAACTGAAGGTTGTATTTAAAAAAAAACAAGATGATATCTCAGATTAGACAATGCATTAAAGGTGTGAGGTTAGAGTCTGTCTATATTCCAGTCTTGAGTTAGACTGGTTCTATTTCCAAAGTAGGAATTTATACAATGTCACTGCCTACAGATTGTGTGCTTTTTGGACAAAATATAATGTATCTGCAAATGCAATTCTGCAAATGCAAGTTCACCCCACAGACTTATATATGTGTGTGCATGCATGTGAGGGAGAGAGTGTGTTCGTGTGTGTGTGTGTGAGTTTGAGTGTGTGTGTGAGAGTGAGAGTGTGCATGTGTGCGCATGCTTGATAGAGTATGTGTGTGAGTGTGATGGGAGTAAATGCCTGTGAGAGGATGTGCGCATGGGTGTGAGTGTGGGGACTGTGTGTGTGCCTGAGAGAGAGCATGTTGTTATGGACTAGGCCAGACCACTCAAAACATTCTTGAGCAGGCAACCCAGACCATAACTTTGCAATTTGTTTCGGTAAGTGTACAGTGAGAAATACCCAGCTTACTCTGAGTAAAACAGATAGAAATGTATTCAGAAAATTAAACAATGAAACACAAAGACCAGAATAAAGAACCCGTACAGAATTCAGTCTATTCAAACTGGACTTAATTATGCTATTCCAAATATATATAATGGTCCCAATAAGCAAACCCCTTTAAAACAGAGTGGAAAAAAAAGGAACAGATGCTTACAGGTTGAAGTTAGAAGGGCAGAAAGAGAGAGAGAGTTTCCACACAGCTCACTGTTGATCTTCCAACTAGTTCAGGTCTGAACTGCTCAGCTAGAGAGCTGATTCCTTTTCATTGTACAGGTCACTTCTAAAACATGACCACTTTGAAGACTCAACTGTTTACATATAAACAAAAAGGCCTCTCTATACCCTTTAATCTCCATACCAGTGTAATCAGCGTCCGGCCTGGTTTATGACCCCTCTGAAAAATATCATGAACACAGTATCCTTGAGAAAAAGAACAGCTTTTAGAAAAAACAGGACCAGTTTTGTGACAATGTGTATGAGAGAGGGTCTGTTATTATGTAGGTGTGTGTGTGTGAGAGTGCATAGTGTAGTGGGGTCACCTGTAGTGTGACATGAATCCAAGGTCCTGGTTGAGGCCATCCTCATGCCTATCAGTCTCTGTTCAGCCATTCTGCGTTGTTGCATATTCCAAAGCCTGCCTTGGAGGACGGTCACCCAAAGATCCGAAGCTGAATGTCCCTGGCCACTGAAGTGTTCCCCAGCTGGGAGGGAACATCCCTTTCTGGCTACTGTTGCACAGTATATATTCATTCGTTGTCGTAGCATCTACTTTGTCTCATCAATGGACCATACCTCGGGGCATCCTTACCTGCAGTGTATCAGATAGACAACGTTGGCTGAGTCACATGAGTACCTGCCGCACACGTGGTGTGTAGTGTCCCCATGTGTAATGGTGGTATCTGTGTCGACACTCTGACACATCTTGCAGTGGTTGCCATGACAGGGTTGTACGGTGTTGTGGTCGATATTGTCCTGAAGGCTGGGCAGTTTGCTGTGAACAATGGTCTGTTCCACATTTGGCAGTTGTTTAAAGGCAAGAAGTGGAGGTGTAGGGAAGGTCTTGGTGAGGTGCTTATCTTCATTGATAATGTGTTGCAGGCTGCGAGGAACATAGCGTAGTTTCTCTGCTCCTAGGAAATACTGGACAATGAAGGGTACCCTATCCATTGCATCCCGTGTTGGTCTCCTGTGGTTAATAATCTTGTCCACTTCTAGCTGGTAGCCCTTTGCTGATTGTATTTGCCTTACAATCATCTGAAGAAAGTGGACATTAAGCTCATAACACTTGATCCTTTGATTCCTGATGGCTCTTAGTGCTGGATTCTCAAAAAATCCCTTCATACACACAGTACCTTTACTGAAGCGCTGAAGTAGAGCACTTTAACTGGTACTTTTCATGCAATAATTCTACGGAAGCACTTTAATGGAACATTTAAGTAGACCACTTTACAAAAGTACATGTAAAAGTTTACGAAGCACTTTTAGTAGACCACTTTAACTGAAGTGTTGATAATTAGATAGCACCCATTTGTAAGTGAAATGGCCGGGCTTTGATGCAAGGAAGGTTCTGCCTTCAGTCAGGATCCCGAGGTTTTGTTTCTTCCTGGCAATTGTTGGTGTCTGGAGTTATCGCTGAAGTGAGCTCCAAGTGTCTGACTTCTTTATATGGTTTCACTCCAATCCTCCAGAATTTACCATGACCATGTGACTTGATAGGCCCCTGGTGACTTGTGGGGCCATTGTCCGTTCTTTGTTCTTCTTATCTGTCCTTGAGCAGTTTCATTCTGCTTTATCAGCCTGACCCATTAAACTCCAGCCGCTGTGGCTCCATAGCTCTCAGGCCACAGGCAGAAGTGATTGTTGAAACTTTCCACAGCAATGGCACACTTTCCCAGCAGCCCTTTTGGGATGTTTGTTGCAACCACTCAGGCTTCAAATGTCCCTTCTGCTCAATGCCTCTTCCTGATACTGACTGTTCTGGCCAAATAATGAGCTCTCTCCTGACACTATTCATCTGACTAGATCCGCTGTTCTAAGGTCAGGGCTGTCCACAAGAAAAACATGAGGAAACCTGTGTGAGCAGTTCACCAGGGTCCATCTTTCTTCAGGGTTTTAGCTTTTAGCCATATAGCAACCTTCCATTCAAGCTGCTTAGCTCTAATCAAAAATGAGAAACCTTGCAGGTTCCTCACAGTTTAAGCTTTCCAAAGAAACTGGAAAATGTCACAGAAATGGCAAAAGGCCATTCATCCTTCGAGACAGTACTGTGCTTCCAGCAACATGAAAAATGTGGATTTTCGTACCACACTGCTCCCTAAGAATGATCCCAAAGAGAAAAGAAAAAGAAAGGCTTGCTCTGATATCGCAAATAAGTTGGTTTGGTTTTGGTTTGATTTGATGTATTTGTTGCAAAATGCAGTGAAAAGTGTTATATAATGTCACCATCTCAAAACACATAAAAATAAGCCAAAACATAGAGTACAGAGGCAGAAAAATGAAGAAATAAAGGAAAGGTGTTCAACTTTACAGTCCTTCTTCAGTGCTCACCTTGGGCCATGGGCCTGGTGGCCAAGTATGAGTACTCTTTGCCATGCTGGGTCAGCTCACCCCCACATCTCACCACGGTGAGTCCTCACTGGATCTCGCCAATGCGGCCACCACTGATGCTGCTGGGTACCAAACTTGACTCCTCCGCTGCCACGAGTCTGCTTTGGGCCCACCTCGCTGATGCAGTCTCATACTGGGCCCGAACTCACCTCCGCAGCTGCCTTCTTGAATCTGTGCTCGATGCAGATGCTGCTGACAACCCAAACTCACCTCCGCTTTAGCAGCCATCAATCAGTGCTTAGTACACCTTGCCAGAAGCTGCTGGGAACCCAACCTTACTCTGAAGCTGCTACTGTGAGTCCATGTAGCTGGGCCTATTCAAGTTCACGCTGTTGGGTGTACTTGAGTCCATGCTGCTGGGCCTACATATTGCCACTGATGGATGCCGTTGCCTTGACCAAGTTCTTTCTCAAGAGGTAAATAAAATAAAAGTGACAAAAAAGAAAAGAGAGAAAAAATAAAATAAACAGAAAGAAATTGTGCCATTGCTGTGGAAAGTTTCAACAATCACTTCTGCCTGTGGCCTGAGAGCTATGGAGCCACAGCGGCTGGAGTTTAATGGGTCAGGCTGATAAAGCAGAATGAAACTGCTCAAGGACAGATAAGAAGAACAAAGAACGGACAATGGCCCCACAAGTCACCAGGGGCCTATCAAGTCACATGGTCATGGTAAATTCTGGAGGATTGGAGTGAAACCATATAAAGAAGTCAGACACTTGGAGCTTACTTCAGCGATAACTCCAGACACCAACAATTGCCAGGAAGAAACAAAACCTTGGGATCCTGACTGAAGGCAGAACCTTCCTTGCATCAAAGCCCGGCCATTTCACTTACAAATGGGTGCTATCTAATTATCAACACTTCAGTTAAAGTGGTCTACTAAAAGTGCTTCGTAAACTTTACCTATTTCATCCCAAAGTGGTAGAATGATTCAGCCAGATGTTGTGAAAATGGAAATGTTACTCTGATAACTTACAATAAGTAGTGCATTGTAATAGTCCATAGCTCTTGTGCTTTGAACAACTCTTTTCCCTTTCTTTGAACCCATGTATTTAAACTTAGCTAGGTTCAAAAATAAATTTTCAGAAGCAGAGAGATGCAAAAGTGACTATGGTAACCTTCATTACATGTCTGCACTAAGACTGTTTCTTTGCACCATGTGTTCTCAGTCAACCAGCCCCACTGGGGGATGCTTTTCAAACTCTGAAATGACTGTTACATTCTGTGGGTGAAAGTGAGGACTGCAGATGCTGGAGATCAGAGTCAAGATTAGAATGGTGCTGGAAAAGCACAGCAGGTCAGGTAGCATCCAAGGAGCAGGAAAATCAACATTTCAGGCAAAAGCCCTTAATCCAGAATGATGTCTCATTCCCGAAACGTTGATTTTCCTGCTCCTCGGATGCTGCTTGACCTGCTGTGCTTTTCAAGCACCACTCTAATCTTGTCACATTCTGTGTTGACCTGTGATGCTTTATGTTTCTTTAGTCTTCCAAGTTGTACCATCCTGGAACTCCCTCCCATCTGTACGTTCACTTTCATAGTGAGCGAATTCAAATACAGGAACAAGAATGCCTTGCGACAATTATACAAGAGACAGAACGTTGGTGAGGCCAAACCTGGATTATTGCATGCACTTTGATCTCCTTATTTGAGGAAGGATGTTCTTGCTATTGAGGAAGTGCAACAGAGCTTTACCAAATTGATTACTGTGATGGCAGGACTAACGTATTGAGTCTGTTAGCACCTTCCACACTACAGCTGGCACACTCTCTCTAGCTTCCTTTTGAAATAGAGGGGTTATTTTAGCTACCCTCCAATCTGTAGGAACTTTTCCAGAGTCGAATGAATCTTAGAAGATGACCATCAATGCATTTACTATTTTGAGGCCTACTTCCTTTAGTACTCTATGGTGTAGATTATCAGACCCTGGGATTTATTAGCCTTCAATCCCATCAATATCTCCCAACATCATTTCTCTACGAATACAGGTTTCTTCAGTTCCTCCCTCTCATTAAATTGTGTGTTCCCCATCATTTCTGGTACATTATTCATGTCCTCCTTTGTGAAGACAAATGCAAAGTATGAATTTAGCTTGTCAGCTATTTCACTGACCCGCCGAAGCGCAACCCACCCATACCCCTACATTTACCCCTTACCTAACACTACGGGCAATTTAGCATGGCCAATTCACCTGACCCTGCACATCTTTGGACTGTGGGAGGAAACCGGAGCACCCGGAGGAAACCCACGCAGACACGGGGAGAACGTGCACATGAGATCTCCACATGAGATCTGTTGTATTTTCTTGCAAATTTGTGAGCCTCCTATTTGCATCCAATACTATCTCTAACTTCCATCAAATGCCATGATTTGGCCACAGAAATAAACAGTTTTTGTAGGTCACCCATTCGATCTTTGAATGTTTGCTATTGCCTATCCACTATTCCTTTCAGTAACATTTCCCAATCCATCATGGCTAGCTCCCTGGTCATTTCATTGTAATTTCTCTCATTAAGATTCTGGTCACTAATTTTGGAATCAACTACCTTTCTCTCCACCTTGATGAAGAATTTTATTATATGATGGTTCCTCATTCCCAACTAGTCTCTGACAACTATATTTGAGAGAAAGTGAGGGCTGCAGATGCTGGAGATCAGAGCTGAAAATGTGTTGCTGGAAAAGCGCAGCAGGTCAGGCAGCATCCAAGGAGCAGGAGAATCGACGTTTCGGGCATAAGCCCTTCTTCAGGAATGAGGAAAGTGTGTCCAGCAGGCTAAGATAAAAGGTAGGGAGGAGGGACTTGGGGGATGGGCTTTGGAAATGCAATAGGTGGAGGGAAGTCTACGTGAGGGTGATAGGCCGGAGTGGGGTGGGGGCGGAGAGGTCAGGAAGATGATTGCAGGTTAGGAAGGCGGTGCTGAGTTCGAGGGATTTGACTGAGACAAGGTGGGGGAGGGGAAATGAGGAAACTGGAGAAATCTGAGTTCATCCCTTGTGGCAGGAGGGTTCCCAGGCAGAAGATGAGGCGCTCTACCTCCAACCGTCGTGTTGCCATGATCTGGCGATGGAGGAGTCCAAGGACCTGCATGTCCTTGGTGGAGTGGGAGGGGGAGTTGAAGTGTTGAGTCACTGGGTGGTTGGGTTGGTTGGTCCGGGTGTCCCAGAGGTGTTCTCTGAAACGTTCCGCAAGTAGGCGGCCTGTCTCCCCAATATAGAGGAGGCCACATCGGGTGCAGCGGATGCAATAGATGATGTGTGTGGAGGTGCAGGTGAATTTGTGGCGGATATGGAAGTGTCCCTTGGGGTCTTGGAGGGAAGTAAGGGGGGAGGTGTGGGCGCAAGTTTTGCATTTCTTGCGGTTGCAGGGGAAGGTGCCGGGAGTGGAGGTTGGGTTGGTGGGGAGTGTGGACCTGACGAGGGAGTCACGGAGGGAGTGGTCTTTTCAGAACGCTGATAGGGGAGGGGAGGGAAATATATCACTGGTGGCGGGGTCCGTTTGGAGGTGGCGGAAATGACGGCGGATGATACGTTGTACATGGAGGTTGGTGGGGTGGTAGGTGAGGACCAGGGGAGTTCTGTCCTGGTGGCGGTCACCCGAGATCGACACGGACATCTACTATAAACCGACCGACTCCCACAGCTACCTAGACTACATCTCCTCCCACCCTGCCTCCTGTAAAAACGCCATCCCATATTCCCAATTCCTTCGTCTCCGCTGCATCTGCTCCCAGGAGGACCAGTTCCAAAACCGTACAACCCAGATGGCCTCCTTCTTCAAGGACGGCAATTTCCCGCCAGACGTAGTTGACAATACCCTCCACCGCATCTCTTCCACTTCCCGCTCCTCCGCCCTTGAGCCCCGCCCCTCCAACCGCCACCAGAACAGAAGCCCACTGGTCCTCACCTACCACCCCACCAACCTCAATGTACAACGTATCATCCGCCGTCATTTCCGCCACCTCCAAACAGACCCCACCACCAGGGATATATTTCCCTCCCCTCCCCTATCAGCGTTCCGAAAAGACCACTCCCTCCGTGTCTCTCTCGTCAGGTCCACACCCCCCACCAACCCAACCTCCACGGCACCTTCCCCTGCAACCGCAAGAAATGCAAAGCTTGCGCCCACACCTCCCCCCTTACTTCCCTCCAAGGCCCCAAGGGACACTTCCATATCTGCCACAAATTCACCTGCACCTCCACGCCCATCATCTATTGCATCCGCTGCACCCGATTGGCCTCCTCTATATTGGGGAGACAGGCCGCCTACTTGCGGAACGTTTCAGAGAACACCTCTGGGACACCCGGACCAACCAACCCAACCACCCCGTAGCCCAACACTTTAACTTCCCCCTCCCACTCCACCAAGGACATGCAGGTCCTTGGACTCCTCCATCGCCAGACCATGGCAACACGACGGTTGGAGGAAGAGCGCCTCATCTTCTGCCTGGGAACCCTCCTGCCACAAGGGATGAACTCAGATTTCTCCAGTTTCCTCATTTCCCCTCCCCCCACCTTGTCTCAGTCAAATCCCTCAAACTCAGCACCGCCTTCCTAATCTGCAATCATCTTCCTGACCTCTCCGCCCCCACCCCACTCCGGCCTATCACCCTCACGTTGACTTCCCTCCACCTATCGCATTTCCAAAGCCCCTCCCCCAAGTCCCTCCTCCCTACCTTTTATCTTAGCCTGCTGGACACACTTTCCTCATTCCTGAAGAAGGGCTTATGCCCGAAACGTCGATTCTCCTGCTCCTTGGATGCTGCCTGACCTGCTGCACTTTTCCAGCAACACATTTTCAGCTCTGACAACAATTACCAATTATTCTTTTCTCATTGCATAATACCAGTCTGAGATGGCCTGTTCCTCAATGTATTGTTCCAGAAAATCATCCTGTGTACACTCTAGGAATTACTCCACTATGGTATTATGACTACTTTGAATCACCCAATCGATATGCAAATTATTGTCACCCATAATTATACATGCATCTCTGATTTCCTGTTTAATGCTATTTCAAACAGGACCACAACAGTTTGATGGACTATATGCCAGCCCCAACAATGTCTTTTTGCCTCTTGTATTTTTCAATTCTACCCACAAAAGATTTGACATTGTCTGAATGGATGTCTTTCCTCGATATTGCGTATACTGTATATGCACTTTAACTGGTAATGCAACTCCACCTCCTTTTTTATTTTTGTCTGTCCATGAGTAATGCTTGAGTTCTGAAGGCACGATAAAAATACAATAAGGGAGTCATTCTTAAAATTAAGTTGGTTTAATGTCTAAAATCTAGTTAACAGACATCTGTCTGCAACATTGCATTCACTTGAGGAAGAAGATATTGTCCTTAGATGAGGTACAGCATAAATATGCTGGTGTAATTCTCTGACTAAATAGGTTACATTAAGAAGCCTGACTTATATTTTCTTGAATGAAGAAGGTTAAAGATGATCTGGTGGAGATATGTTGAACAACAAAAGGGCTTGATAGAGTAGATCGAGAGAAATTATTTCATCTGCTGAGGGAGTCCAGGTGAAGGGGGCAAAATTGTAAAATTAGAGCTAGGGTATGCAGGGATGGATGAGAAAGATATTTTCACGGAAAGTCAAGTACAATGTTTCGAACAATCTGTCTCCCCCTACATACCTCATGTTACAAAGGGTAGTTGAGTACTGGCCAATTGATCAATTCCAGACTTATAGTTTTTTATATAATATATTTTTATTAAGAAAAAATAGATTTTTAAATATTACAACAAATACAAAACAATGCAATTCAAAATAGTACAAAAATAGTACAAAACTAAACACAAATAATAAAAAACATTCCCCAACCCACCCTCCTATACGCATGTATAAACATATATAGAGAAGTATAAAATTTAAAAAAAACCTAAACTAGCTATTTAACTAACTAAATAAATACCTAACAACAAACAAATAAATAGTAATAACTCAGCCCAGCCAAACAAAACACTCATACATTCACAGTTCCTCCTCCCTGGATATTGGACTCAAGAAACACAATCGTTACGGCTATATAAAAGCCCTTGTTAGTGTAGCAGATAAATCTGTGTCCAGGTATTTCAAAAAGGGTTGCCATGTCTTGTAAAAATTCTCAGTTTTGTAGTGTATCATATTTGTGAGAAAATCCAGGGGAATATGCTCCATAACAATCTTCCGCCAACCCGACAGGCCTGGGGTTTTTTCTGATATCCAACCTAGCAAGATATTCTTCCTTGCACAGAATGTAAGAATATTGAAAAGTTTTGCCTTATGCGAGTCTGCAGGAAATAAATGGGTAGGCCCAAAAGGAGCGAAATAGGGTCCTTCTCCCCCCACACCTAAAATCCTCTCCATTGCACCCACCACAGCGCTCCAATATGTTTGAAGCCTGTCACAAGACCAAAGACAATGGGTAAGAGTACCCGTACAGACCTTGCACTTGGGACATGCCGAAGATACCCCTGGTTTAAATTTTGACAAACGGTCTGGGGCTAAGTGGACCCTGTGGAGAATCTTCAACTGTAAAGCATGGGTCCTATTGCAAATTGATATCTTCCTTGCATTCTCCCAAATATCCTCCCTGCCTCTGAAGAAACTTCAACACCCAGCTCACTTTCCCACATCTTGCAGAGTCGATCAGACTCATCTGAGGTGGCACCCCCCAATTGGTGATATAGATTACTGACAGAAAGTGTACTCTTACCCCTTAGTACCGCTCTTTCTATGTCAGATTCGTAGGGATCAGTCAAATGTGTGGTCTTTTTTTGAATAAAATCCCTAACTTGAAAAATATGAAAGAGGTCTCTATTAGGTAACTCGTACTTCCATACTAACTGATCGAAGGACATCATTACATCTCCCTCAAATAAATCACCCATGCAAGATATACCCCGAGCTGCCCAACGTTTAAATCCTGAATCTATCATACCCGGTTGAAAACTCGGCATACCCACTAAAGGTGTAAACAAAGATGTTTTGCCAATATTACCTTCCCTCCCCGAATTGCCCTCCATGCTTTAACAGTATTGATGACTATTGGGTTATGGCAATATTCCCTAACTGTCTTCATCTTGTCCAAAAACAGCAAACTGGTAAGGGGGCACCTTGCCTGGGAGACTTCGATATCTAGCCATATTGAAAGAGGGTCCCCAATCACTTACGTAGGTCAAAAGCGAGCTTAATTGGTAATTTTTAATGTCCGGAAGGTCTACTCCCCCCAATCTGTGAGGCAACTGCAGTTTGGCTAATTTAATGAGGGGCCATTTACGGTGCGAGATAAAGGAGCTGAACCAACTGTTCAGTCTCCTGAGTGTTTGTTTATTGAAAATCAGGGGGAGCATCCGTATAGGGTAGAGCAAACGAGGGAGAATATTCATCTTAATAAGCGCTATCTGACCCAACCATGAGACTGGAAGTGCCTCCCATCTTTGGAGATCTTGTTTAATTTTTTCAAATAATTGAGTAAAATTGGCTTTGAACAGCCAATCCAGAACTGGAGTAAAGAATATGCCCAAATACACAAAACCCCTCTGTGACCACCTAAATGGGAATCTATAGTCACTCTCAAGAGCCAACTCTTTCATAAGACCACCCAGAGACATAGCCTCTGATTTAGCAAAATTAATCTTATACCCTGAAAAGCGCGAAACGCGTGAATGCATTGTATCAGGCAAGGCACTGAAACTGCTGGATTTGTCAAGAAAATTAGATCATCGTCTGCATACAGCGAGTTCTTATGTAATTTTGACCCCACTTCTGGAGCTGATATATTGAGATCCCCACGAATGGCCTCTGCCAACGGTTCAATCACCAACGTAAAAAGTAATGGCGAAAGGGGACAGCCCTGCCGGCTGCCCCTAGAAATATTAAAATTGCTTGATCGTACCCCATTGGTAATGACCGCAGCGAGAGGGACACTGTAGAGAACCTTTATCCATCTTATGAAAACTTCTCCCAGACCAAACCGGTCTAGAGTATAGAAAAGGTACAGCCACTCAACTCGGTCAAATGCCTTCTCTGCATCTTAAGAAATCAACAATCCCTGTATTGACTGCTATTGGTATGCTTGAATTACATTAAGCAGCCTCCTAACGTTATTGGAGGATCTGCGACCCTTTATGAAGCCCATCTGATCCTCTTTAATAATAGATGGTAATACAGTCTCCAGCCTTAATGCAAGAGCCTTAGAGAGGATCTTAAAGTCCACATTTAAGAGTGAGATGGGCCTGTATGAAGCACATTCTTCTGGATCCTTCCCTTTTTTAAGGATAAGTGAAATATTGGCTTCTCTCAGAGATGGTGAGAGACAAACATGACTGTATGAATCATTAAACATATTCAGCATCGGGCCTGATAGTATACTTATAAATTCCGTATAGAATTCACTGGGAAGTCCATCAGGACCGGGCACCTTTCCACTCTGAAGCTGCCTCACAGCTTCCTGCACTTCTTGCTCTGATAAGGGGCATTGAGAAAGGACTGTTGTTCGGGAGTCACACCCGGAAGCTTCAGATCTCTAAAAAAGGATTTCATTTTGGCCTGCCCTTCCTCACAATTCTCAGACTGATATAACTTAGAGTAGAATCTCTGGAACGCCACATTAATCTTTTTAGAATCACATGTTAGGTTCCCAGACCCTTCCCTAATCGCTGTAATGGTTTGTGGGGCACTTCTCTTTCTGGCAAGGTATGCTAAGTATTTGCCTGGCTTGTCACCATGCTCATATAACCTTTGCTCTGCAAAAGCCAGCTCCTTCTTTGCCGTCTGCGTGAGCACAGAATTTAGTGCAGACCACAGTGCCGTAATCCTCTGTAGTTTGACCAACGAGGGTCTGTCAAAATAGGCCTTCTCGGCTGCCTTCAACCATGCTTCAAGGAGACATTGCTGCTCACCCTTCTGCCGCTTCCTACTTGTGGAATATGAAATAACTAACCCTCTGGCATTAGCTTTGGCAGTTTCACAAAGAACAGATGAGCTATCAACCGAGCCTATGTTGATGTCTAGGAATGCCCAAAATTCCCTAGAAATACTCCACAAACTTGCTGTCCATGAGAATAAAGGAGTCCATTCGCCAGTACCTTGAATCCACTGTAACATCCTTAATTTTAACCATGAGGTACACTGGAGCATGATCAGAGATGCCAATATTACCAATCGGGTAAAAACAATGATTGCAGATGCTGGAAACCAGATTCTGGATCAGTGGTGCTGGAAGAGCACAGCAATTCAGGCAGCATCCGACGAGCAGCAAAATCGACGTTTCGGGCAAAAGGTCCTGATGAAGGGCTTTTGCCCGAAACGTCGATTTTGCTGCTTGTCGGATGCTGCCTGAATTGCTGTGCTCTTCCAGCACCACTGATCCAGAATATTATCAATCGTACAGGATGCCACCAGATCCAGGGTTACTGCAGGGGTCAGAAAAAAATCAATCCTCGTGTGACATCTATGCGGATTGGAGAAAAACATGAAATCCCTACCTGTAGGGTGGAGACACCTCCAGACGTCCACCAACCCTAATTCCCCACACAAACCCAATAACTGTTTAGTTTGTGCAGAGGGTGTTGAGGGACCTTTAGGCAACCTGTGTACTGTGGCGTCCATGAGGCAGTTAAAATCTCCCCCTATAATGATGTGGCGAGACTTGAGACTTATCAGTTTAGAAAAAGCATCTAACAAGAATTTAAGAGGATGAGCTGGGGGACAATAAACATTTAAAATGCCATATTCTTCCCCATTTATCAAGGCTTTATGAATTACAAACCTCCCGTATGTGTCTTTAACACATTCCAACAATTTAAATGAGAGATTTTTCCTAACCAATATAGCCACTCCCCTACTTCTGGTATTAAATGATGAAAGATAAACTCGGTCAAAGCCATTCTGCTGTAATTTCAGATGCTACTTGTCATCCAAATGTGTCTCCTGTAACAAAACAATATCCACCTTCTCCTTTCTAAGACTCAAGAGTACCTCTTCCTCTCAATTGGTGAGTAACTTCCCTTGATACTCCAGGTACACCATTTAATCAAATCATTAGCCATAATCTTCTGCAATTACATTTAAATTCCAGAGAGGAGGAACCAGAACCACAAATTGCTGAGCCTTAGTGTCGCATGATCCACCAAATATAAAAACTACATAAACTAAAATCACTACATTTAACAAACATATAAAATTATTAAAAATAAAAAACAACAAAAAACAGAAAACAAGCCAACATATAAAGCGCCAATAGCGCTGAGTAGGGGAACTCACCCCCTGCCCGGAGGGGGCAACTACCCAACCCGAACTGCCCATAAATAGGCATCTAACCATCTCAACCACCTTCACTTCTCCCAGCTAGAGCCGCATCGCAAGCACAAGCTAAAAAGAATGAACACCCCATAGAACATCAATATGAATAAAAAAAACATTCTTTTATAAAAAAAAGGAATAAATACCCCACCCATCCTTTGGTATGTCCTAACTTAGAAATTTAAAATGTACATCTTAACCACCGCCAGACATAGTTTGAACCAAATTATTATCAAGATAGGTTAAAAAAAAGGGGAAAAACAAAGCTCCAACGGATTTCCTCCATTTCTTTTACAGAATGATAAACGCATACCCAAGCAACAATATTTATACATACTACAATTGTTTAAATTAGGTTAGTTTGTCCACAAAGTCTCTTGCCTTCTCCGATGTGTCAAAGAGATGTATAGATCCATCTAAGGTGATCCGAAGCATTGCCAGATATCTCGGGGAGTACTGAATCCCAAGCTCCTTCAATCTTCTCTTGACACCATCATACAATTTTCGTTTCTGGATCACCGCCACTGAAAAGTCCTGAAAAAACATGATCTTAGACCCCTCATAAATTAGGGCCTTTGGATCCTTTCCCTGGAGTCTGGAAGCCTCCATGACTCTCTCCTTATCCGGGTAATGATGGAACCGTGCCAGGAAAGGACGAGGGCGTTGACCCAGACCCGACCTCCGTGCTGCAACCCGGTGAGCCCTCTCTATCTTCAATCCTCTCATGCCAGTCTCCAAGTCAAGGAATTTCAGAAGCCAATCTTCAACAAATTCCACAGGCCGCTCACCTTCCTTACCCTCGGGCAGACCGATGATCCGAATGTTTTTTCTCCTGCCCCTATTTTCAAGATCATCCACTTGGTCACGCAAATTACGAACCCGCGTCTTCAGGGCTTGGATCTCTTCCTTGAATGAACTGGCATCAGCTTCCACCACTGTGACCCTGTGCTCCACCTCATCCATCCGCTTCTCCAGGTCTCCCAGGTGCTGCTCATGCTTCTACAGCATGAGAGAGACTGGAGCCAGCTTATCTTCAATCTGTTTCCCCAACATCTCACGAGATTTCGAGAGCTGGTTCACCAGGTCCTGGAGAGTAATTGGCTCCGAGGCTGCTGCAGGCTGAGCTGCAGGCCCGGCCTCAAATGCTGCTCCTCCCTTTTTAGGCATTTCTGGACTGCTGAAAATACAGGTAAGTCAATTTTTAAATGTTTCTTGGGGCTCCACAATCTTTCCAACACCCCAAGAAATCGTGATGACCTGGGTTGGGCGGGTTAAAGGACCGTCCTGCTCCTGCTGCGATGCGAAACTCTGCAGTGTGATCTTCTCAGATCACCGCCATCTTAGATCCCCAATTCAAGACTTATTGATAGACGGCTATGATGGATTACAGGGCCAAGGTGAATAGTTGGAGTTGAGATGCCTATCATCCATATCTAATTCAATAATGATTCAGGTTCAAGAGGATATGAGGCCTTCTCCTACTCTTGCGTTGCTGACTTGTTAATATGGTTCTTGTCTATGGTTCTGGCATAAACTGACTACATTGCCATGGTGACGAGCAAGGTATCTAACAGCTCTATCCTTGTGCTCTTTTGAATGTTTAGACTTTGTTATGGATTCCGTGAGACAAAACATGTTGATAGGCCTAGGTACAGACCAGTGCATTCCTCACACTAAAGTGACCATCTGGTGCAGCAGAGCTTGATATAATATTCTTGACCATCGGCTTGTGTGAGCATTCAGGGAAGAGTTGTTTTTCTCCCCCAAGGTAAATTATCTCAACTTTAAATGAGGTATAAATGTTTCATATGTTTTTCCCCTTGAGGTAATAATCGACTATTCGAGCTGCTTGTGGTTGTCATGGCAACAGCAAGTTAATCAGTCAACACACTCCACTCTGCACTGATTTGTTGGTAGACCAGTTACACAGAGCATTGAAAATAATCTTTCAATTCAGATGAATATGAAAAAAATTTGCTAATGTATCTCTAATTATTTTGAATATTTTTAAACACTTGTCATTCTGCCCATTCAGTTATTTCTTCAATGCTGGACCTATCCTGGTGCATAGATATAAAAGGATATTTTGATAACGTACGGTGATTATAGAAAGTAAGACATCTTTATATGGCACCTTTCACAGCCTCTAAACACTCTAAAGTTGAAATTTAATCACTGTTGTCATTGAGAAAATTCAGTCATATTGCACACCACAAACATCCACAATGAGCAATGATCAGATAATCAGTAGTTTAAAAAGATGCTGAATGAGAAATCTCTTGTACTTTTTCAAAATGGTGCCATGGATATTTTAAATCCATCTGAAACAGTAGAAGTGTCATCGGTGTCCAGGCAAAGTGCCAGACCACTGCTTGTACAGCTATCATTTGTTCTCCTTCAGAAGTCTATGTTCAACCTAAAACTTGGTCCTTAAAGGGTTGGTGCTAAGCTGATTGATCCATGAACTCAGGGGCTTTGTTTGACCTCTCCATCCCCAGAGCTCCCATTTTTGGGCATGCTCATATTTCCTGGTGACAGCGTGGACCATAATCAGCTCTACCATCTTTTCTGAGCTTTGTTGCCAGTAACCTTGGTTTTGAACTCAAATCGATTTGAAGTCTCAATCTCAGGATCTAGATTGGCCTTCTGGTGCAATATAGAGGGGAGCTGAATTGACGGAGTTTGCCATCTTGAGGTGAGATGCACAACCAAGGTGCTGTCAGCCTCACTTGAGAAATCATTCCAAATCCCATGGCATTAATACAAGATGAGCAGAAAAGCTCCCCCAGTGTTCTGGCCCATGTTAGTCTCTCAATCAGCACCACAAATAACAACAGAATTGGTCTCATCAGATGTTGTGGAATCTTGCTGTATATAAAATCATGGCTAAGTTTCTCTATAAATCAACAATTTGGTCACACTTTGGAGTAGCTCAAGAAATATGCAGAATATATGAGTGGATTCTGATAGATATATATATATAAAGTGTTTTGTAACTGTATTTCTTTTATAATTTTTCTCTTGCAGAGCTGCTATCTTTATTGTCACATGTATTGTTTTGCTGCTTTGACCAAAATGGAGGTCAGCTGCACAGTGAGAACCTGCTCTACAAAGATATACAGTAGATAGAATTAAATTGTAATTTGGGTTAGATTTCACCCACATTACTGGCCAGTCATCTGGCAGAAAGGATCACTGGTGCCTTTATGGAAACCAGACCCCTCCGCTGAAGTTTAATGGTTAGGTCAGCTCTATAACAGGCCTGTTCTGTAAGGGATCGATTCTAAAATGTGAGGATTCTGGCATATGTGGGTCTACAAGTCACAAATTCTATGAGGTACACAGATGAATTGAAATAAGAGACACATTTATAATGTGTGGTTTCTATAAGGGACAGGTTCTGTAACAAAATCTAAAACAGGAGGGTGGGGGAGACTGTGGCATTGAGGTAACGTCACTGGGCTTGTAATCCTGAGACCCAGGCAAATTCCCTGGGATCATGGATTCAAATTGTCCCAAAGGCAATTGTAGAAGTTAAATGCAATTAATTAGTACAATTCAGTTAATGAACTCTGCAATTGAAAGTGATCTCAGTGATAGAACTGTAAGTAACTTTGGGACAGCAGCAGCAGAACTGTACTTAACCACAATCTGTAACCACGTTGCCCAACATATCCCCCACATTACCATTACCATCAAGCTGAGGGATTAATCCTGATCCAGAAGTCATGCCCGAAACAGCAACAGCAACAGGCATACCTAAAAATAACATAAAAACCCAATGAAGCTACATCACAGCAGAAACGGCCTATGAGAGTCAGGGCTAAGTGATACTGCCACCAGTGGATCTGATTTAAACTGTTGTGAATGGTGGTAGACAATTAAGCAACTCACCGAGAAGACCTCATAAATATCTGTCTCTACAATAACTGGGGAGTGCAGAACATCAGTGCAAAAGGTAAGCTGAAGCATTTCCATCTTGTATGGATAGACACCCCTCCAGAGATCACCAACATCACAGATGCCAATCTTCAGTGAATTTGGTTCACTTATATGAAATCAAGAAACAGTTGAATCCACTGTAACCTGCAAATGCTATGTGCTGTTACAACGTTCTGCCAATAGAACTGAAGACTTGTATGTCGTAATTAATTACTCCATTGGACTAACTGTTCTTGTATAGCTACAAATCTAGCATCTATCTAACAATACGGAAAATTATCCAGGTGTATCCTGTCCACAAAAAGTAGGACAAATTTAACCCAATCAATGACTGCCTCAGCAACTTCCACTTAAACATTACACACTTCTTTTGAATTTGTGTTTGATTAGATTAGATTAGATTCCCTACAGTGCGGAAACAGGCCCTTCGGCCCAATAAATCTACACCGACCCATTTCCCCCATATAAATGCACCTAATGCTATGGGCAATTTAGTATGGCCAATTCACCTAACTTGTACATCTTTTGGAATGTGGAAGGAAACTAGAGCACCCGGAGGACACCCACGCAGACACAGGGAGAATGTACAAACACCACACAGACAGTCGCCCGAGTCGCTAGGCTACTTCAGAGGACAGTTAAGAGTCAATCACATTATAGTGGACCCGGAGTCACACATATACAGAATAAGGACAATAGATTCCCTCCCCTTCAAGGCACTAGTGAATTAGCTAGGTATTTTTCCCTTGGTAAGATTTGTTTCCATGTCCCCAAATCATTAGCCTGGGCCTTTTGACTACTTATTCAGTGATATTACTGTCACACCCACTACCTTCCCCAATGCTCTGCGGTGGCACTTGAAAAGCAATTACTTGCTAAATGATCGAGTTGGTCTCCAAGAGGGACATCTAGCTCCTGACCTCATTATGACCTTGTCCAAACATGGGAAAACGTATTGAATGCCAAAGGTGACAGCAATTGCCCTTGAGATCAAAGGAGTACTTGACTGAGTGTGACATCAAGGCATTCTGGCCAAATTGAAGTCAATGAGAACCAGGGGAAAACTGGCCATACGCTTCAGTCATACTTTACACTAAGGAAGATAGCTGTTGGATACCAATCATCTCAATCTTGTTACATTACTGTAGACTTCTTCAGGCAAGTATCCTAGACCAAACCAAGTTCAGCTGCTTCATCAATGCCTTTCTGTCCATCAAAGGCCAGAAGTAGTGATGTGAACTAATTTTTGCATTATAGTCAGCCATATTTCTGACTCCTCAGATACTAAATCAAATACTAAACAGTCTCTATATTGTTCTCTATATGTTTGCTCTCTAAACAGCAAAACATGGACAACATCCAGTTTTGGGTTGATAAGTGACAAGTAACATTTGCGCCACACAAGTGCTGGGCAATGACCATCTTCCATAAAAGAGAATCAAATCAACCCCCCCTTGATGTTCAATGGCAATTCTGGCACTAAATCTCCCATTGTCAACATACTGAGGGTTACCATTGACCAGAAACTATCTGGACCATGGGTCGAAGGGCCCATTCCTGTGCTGTACTGTTATATGTTCTATAAGTACTATGGTTAGAAGAACAGCTCAGAGGTTGGATTCTGTGGTGAGTAACTGAACTCCAGACTCCCCAAAATCTGTTCATCATGGACAGGGCACAAGCCAGAAGAATGATGTCTGGATGAGTGAGGCTCCAAAAACAGTCAAGTAACTTGTTACCGTCCAGCACACAGTATTTGCAATATTATCCACGAACCTAAACATTCACTTCCTCTATGACAGCAATCTCTCATTCATGCAGCACTCTTGCACATCACTGAAAAGAATCACAAAACATTTTGCAGAGATAAGCTACCTCAGAATAAATTTAGAGGTGTTCAGGTAACCTGCAAGGTCATCGTAGTGGCAGCAGTATTCACAAATTAAAATGCATCACAGCTATTCCTTAAGTCTCTTTCAGCAGCACTTTCCAAATCCATGAATTTCATCACTCATCAGAATAAGGCATCACTCAAACATGGGAATGCTACCCCAAGCAAGTTCCCCTTCCAAACCACATACCATCCTGACTTGGATGTACATCGCCTGCTGTTCCTTCAGCATGTCTGGGTCAAAATCCTAGGACTCTGTTTCTCACTGTATCTTGAGTGTTCCTACACCATATGGATTGCAGCAGTTCGAGAATGGGATGTTCTTCCAACTTCTCAAGGCAATTAGTGATGAGTAATAAATAGTGGCCTTGACAGTAACACCAACTTCCCATGGAAGTCGAAAATAAAGCAGGTGGATTCTATAATTGGGCAGTTCCTACAAGTAGGAATTTCAATAAAAGGTCAGTTCTATATCAGGCAGGTTTGCTACAAGGTGGATTCTGTAATCCATAGGATCTGCAACTTGCCATTTCTGTAACCAGCAATTTCTACCACAGTGGTGTTCCTGACTGGTTGGACTGCACCGGCTTGTCCCCCACTCAGTGAAGTGAAAATGTAGCAAATCAATATCTTTGTAGTCCTTTTACTAGCCTTGACCTTCCGTAGACAGCTACAAACTGCCTCAACATCAAAAACACAGAGCAACGAAGTATCGGCCAAGTAATACTAAAGCAAAAGGTAACTGCAGATGCTGGAAATCTGAAATAAAAACAGAAAGTGCTGGAGATGTATTCAATCAGGCAGCATCTGCAACATTCCTGAAATGTTAACACTGGTTTTTCTCCAGAAATGCTGCCAGACCAAGTGAGCAGTTCCAACATTTTCTAATGTCTTCCTAACTAGCTCAGACAGAAATTGTTTTCTTGTTACTGGGATTGGCGAGACTCCGTATCAGTTCAGTGGGTTGCCAGTCATGCGTGCTGGGAAACTGCTTATTGCTTCTCTGCCACTGATTGATATGTTTGACCTTAAAGTGTCCCATTTGGAAGCCTCAGAGAAGAAAGAAGTACAATTTCAAACCTGTCCACCTATCTGCTAATGATTGGGGAATGTAGGGTAAAAAGAAACAACTTGCTTAGCTTTGCTATTGCTGAACAACCTATTCATGGAGCCAGTTAACTCGAAAGCCTTTTAATAGAATGTAACAAGTGGTGCTTTTTCAGAGGAAAAGCAGTTAATGCTCCACATTTATATTTGTAGCAGAGTTGCAGGAAATCCTGAAAGATGTCAGAGTGATAAAGCACCTAACTACCCACCAGATAGAACTAATCATTATGATAGCAATATTTCATTCATACAGCACTTTTGCACATTGCTGAAAAAAATCTCAAAACATTTAACAGAAATGAGTTACCTCAGAATAAACATGCATGTGGTTAGATAACCTTCAAGGTCATTACCTCCCCATTCACATCTATTTCAATAAATTTTACATTTTAGTGTTAAATTATATCTCAAAAAGTTGCCCTCCAAAATTATTTTAGGAACTTTAAGATCAGTAAAAAGACCGAAGAATAATTCTTTGTAGGCTCAAGGGGCAGGCTAAAGGTCAGACAATTTGCCTTCTTAAAACATTAATATCCATGCGAAGGTATGGTTAGCCTAGACTGCAGTGAACATCTATCCTAGTTCACCAAATCTTGAGCTGTGTTGTCTTTGTGAACTATATGTGGCCATATGAAAATAGCAACATATTCACAAACACTCACTATCGCCACCACCAACACATCAGCAGTAGTGTGTACTATCTACAAGATGCACTGTCGAAATTCACCTAAGAACCTTAGACAGCACCTTCCATATCCATGACCACTTCCATTTAGATGAACAAGGGCAGCAGGTACATGGGAACATCACTACCTCCAAACCCTCACTATTCTGACTTAGAAATGCATTGTCACTCCTTCTGTGTCGCTGTGTCAAAGTCCTAGAAATCCTTCCCTAGTTGCGTTGTGGGTGCACGAACACTAAATGGATTACAGCAGTTTAGGAAGGTTCACCGGCATCTTCTGAAGGGCAATTAAGGATGGACAATAAATGTTTGCCCAGCAAGTGACATTCACATTCCATGTGTGAATAAAAATAGTGGAATTCCTATGCCAATGTCCTGTCAAAGATTAATGAATTATTCAAATTAATTTCAATTCTAACATATTGAGATGGTAAGATTCAAAATATAAAAGGTCATTGACCAAATAAATGCCAGATCATGAGTAAAAAGCAAAGGGAGCAGCAGTGCAGTCTCTTTAATCTGCTCAATCTTTCCATTAGATCATAGCTTAACTTCTGTACCAATTCCAGATTCCTGTCTATCCCCATATCCCTTTATTTCCTGAAGAGCATTGCCTTATAAACTCACAGCTGGGTAGCCAAACTGTAGTAGAAGTGTTCAAAAGTATTGTATTCTGACTGGGATGATAGAAAATATTCAACTAAATTATGCTGAACTTAAAATTAGCTTCTTCAGTAAGGTAATGAATAAGTTTCGTGCCCATAATTTGCAATCGTCAGATTGTCATTTATAGAAGGGAATATGATTGAATAAAAGGAAAGCTGAAATAACTGCAGAGAGGCCGGTATCTCATCACCAATTCACCCTTCACCCTGCCTAGTACTTGACACTGATTTGGCTTCCTTAGAGCCAGCTCTTAGACTGAACAGAACCTCTGACACTCCTGTTTATACGTCCAGTCAGGGCTCCCTGATTAGACCACGTTAACAGCTCCAGTCAGGAAACTCATATTCTATGGGGTCCACCTGGCTGGCCTTGTTACAATTATTACATCCCAACCCTTCAAAACCCAGGGACGTAGGCCTATTCTTTTCCTTGTAGCCTCTCCTGAGGCGTGTTCTCATCGGATCCAGTTCCTCCAACTCAACCTCGGTCACAGGTAGCATGTACCAGACCATAGCCTGTCTCTTGCATCCAGTGCATCTCAGAAGAGATTCATCTTCTTCTTCAGGTGATAAATTTGTCAAGGCAGTGACATCCACTGTGTCCATCTCAGACTCCAAGATTTCTTTGATGTTAAATGGAGGGGGAGAACACATGGGTTCCGACAGCTGTTCTGAGGGGCCGAGCATGTTGTGCTCCTGCCTTTGCAGGAGGTCCATGTGCTTGTTTAGGATTGCCTCATCTACCTGAACTTTGTACATCATGGCAAATACTCTCGCATGGGTAATGCCTCTTACCCTTGCAGGGCCATTTCCATGGTTGCAGCACCAAACATGATCCCTGAACTAAACTGTCTCTCTCGTTTAGAGGAGTCTTGTGTTCTGCATTGCATTTGTGATGCTGCTTCACCCTCTTCTCCCCAGGGCCAGGAAAATCAACTTTAACCTGGTCTGCGGTCTTTTCCCCATTAGCAACTCTGTTGGAGCTAACCCTGTAGTTGCGTTAAGGTGGTCCAAGAATCAAATAGGAAATGGAGCAATTTGGTCTTGAGTGAAGTTTTAGACGGTTTCTTTAAGCTTACCTTCAAAGTTTGGACTATTCTTTCTGCTAGACCTTTGGATGATGGATGAAATGAGACTATCCTTATCTGCCGAATACCATTCAACTTTCGGAAACACTCAAATTCCCTGCTGATAAATGATGGCCCACTGTCTGTGACCAACACTTCTGAATAGAAAATTCTGACCAACACTTTAAAAATAGAAAATTGCTGGAAAAGCTCAGCAGGTCTGGCAGCATCTGTGATGAAAAATTAGAGTTAATGTTTCAGGTCTGGTGACCCTTCCTCAGATATAATGGTGGCTAGGAAAATGTTGGTCTATATCTATGCCTGATTTCTCTGCACAGATGCTGCCAGACCTGCTGAACTTTTCCAGTAACATCTGTTTATGGTTCTGATTTACAACATCTGCAGATCTTTTGGTGTTTATTTTGATTAGTTCTGATTTACATGTTGCTAAGCACTTAGCACATTACACTGGCTGTGGCCAGCCAGTTTGGAGTCAGTCCCTGAAGGGAGGACGTTCTGAATCCCCTGTTTATTCTTTTATTCCTCCCCCACATTATCACTCCACAGCAGTACTGTTAATTTCTCCCCATGGTTGTTTGTGCAGTAACTCGGTAAAAAAAGACACCATTGTGCAAATAACTTTATTCCATATTTCCACCACCTGGAAACACCCATGTGACCAGTGAAAGAATAGCAAGCAAAGCCCAATAAGGGCAATGCATGTGTGAAAAAGGTGCCAGGGGAGGGTGGGGATTAAATCAAATAGAATTGGAGGAAGAAATAAAGCACCCCCCCACCAACCCGTGGTACCCACCCCTCACTACAAAGGCAATGAATTCATTTGAGCACAGTTTTTACACAAACAAATATGCATTCTTTGACTCCAGTTAAATTTTAGGTTTGCTGGCAAGGGACTGGTGATGATGGAAATGAAACTGATAATGATTAACATGTGAAACCAAGTGGTGGATAATCAGTAGGCTTTATTTCTTTTGAGCTTTTCAGTCATCTATGGACTAGCTCATCAGAACTTTGTTCTGAAGCTATAGGTACACATCAAAACAATGTTAGAAAATGCATCAGTAAATTTCTCATCAGAGCAAGCATTCGACTTAATCATAGCCAATATGGCAACCTGGGGAATTTCATAGCAGAAATTTTCAATAAAGAAAATTGATTCATAAAAATATTTGAGTTTGCTTTTGAATCTTATATAAAGGAACATGGAAAGAAAATCATTAAACCCGTCAGATCGACCTGAGTTTTGCAAACTGTATTTGAAAACTTGTCGTTAAGTAACTAATTTAGTAAGAAGTATTATATGTAGTTGAAAATACATATTGGATACAAATGGTATGTTTTAAATTAGTATTTTGAACATTTTTATACTAGGTTGGAATGTTAAGTTCAAAGTAAAAAACACAAACTGTTAATTTAAGTTGCTTCAAAAAATATATATTTGTGGCCAAACTTGACACAGGTGAACTATCACTATAGTTGGATGATTGATTAAAATCTAAGCAAGTGCCAAAACCTTCTGGGAATTTAGGAGGGGAATGAATCTGCCATGTTTTAGATTTTGTTTTAATCTATTTGGTGTGAAAAGAATTTTACTTTAATTATTTTTCTGCTGTGAAGTTGGCTTCAGATTGCAAGGTGAATCCTCAGAGCACACACGCACCTTTCTGACTTGATGGGAAATAGTCTGAAGCTGCTGAACAATAGATTGCAAGGAATTCTGATTCTCTCCCCCGGGGAGAAGCCAATCACTCCACAGAACTATTACATGCATTGGTTTCAGGTGCCAGGATGTGCAATTGATACTCACATTGTTCAGGGTACCAGCAAGGGCCTTATGAGAAAACGTGTTTACCATATCTTTCACAGGATAGTGGATGGCAGGGTTGGGGGGTGGAGGGGAGTGGGAGAATTCAAATTCTAGATGGTATCATTGAGTGCCAACTCAGCAAGCCAATACAGAGAACTCAGGACAGTGGTCAGGTATCAAGCCTTAGCTCGCATTCTTTCCAGCTGAATGGAAATGGCAAACTTGTTCAATTTAAATTTGGTTTGTTCTGTTGTCTGTTTGCAGGAGATTCATACCTTTGATCCTCAAGCCTATAATTCCATTTATGTAAACACTAATTCATATTTTTCCACATCCTGTATAATTGATTCAGGAATCCAGTTTAATAAAAAACAATTAAAGCTCTAGACCATTGTAAAAACATCTTTCTAAATGTGTTCCTACCTTCATTTGAATTTACTATTAGAGTCACAGCACGGAATGTGAAAAGTTCAATCAAAATGCTCTTTGTAGTGTTGTGGAAGATGTCCATCATTATTGTGTACTTACTTTAAAACAAACATGTTTATTCACTTCAACTCTATCACTAGTAAGAAAATACAGTGTGCTTTTCCACTTATTGAATACTTTCTGAAGAAAGTAATAATGGGAACTGGCAGCCATTTAGCCCTCTGTTTTGTTATTCAGGGAGATCACATTAGAGTCATAGAGATGTACAGCATGGAAATAGACCCTTCAGTCCAACTCGTTTATGCCGATCAGATATCCTAACTCAATCTAGTCCCACCTGCCAGTGCCTTTCCATATCCCTCCAAACCCTTCCTATTCATATACCCATCCAGATCCCTTTTAAATGGTTCAATTGTACTAGCCTCCACCACTTCCTCTCACAGCTCATTCCATACATGTACCACCCTCTACGTGAATAAATTGTCCATTAGGTCTCTTTTATATCTTTCCCCTCTCACCCTAAACCTATGTCCTCTGATTCTGGACTCCCCCACCCCAGGGAAAATACTTTGTCTATTTACCCCATCCATGATTTTATAAACCTCTATAAGGTCACCCCCTCAGCCTCTGATGCTCCAGGGAAAACAGCCCCAGCCCCAGGGAAAACAGCCCCCAACAAACAGCCCCAGCCTGTTCAGCCTCTCCTTATGGCTCAAATCCTCCAACCTTGGCAACATCCTTGTAAATCTTTTCTGAACCCTTTCAAGTTTCACAACATCCTTCCAATAGGAAAGAGACCAGAATTGCATGCAATATTCTAAAAGTAGTCTAACCAATGTCCTGTACAGCCACAACATGACTTCCCAACTCCTGTACTCAATACTCTGATCAATAAAGGAAAGCATAGCAAATGTCTTCTTCACTATCCTATCCACCTGCGACTCCACTTTCAAGGAACTATGAACCTGCACTCCAAGGTTTCTTTGTTCAGCAACACACCCCAGGACCTTACCATTAAGTGTATAAGTCCTACTAAGATTTGCTTTGCCAAAATGCAGCACCTCGCATTTATCTAAATTAAACTCCAACTGCCACTTCTCAGCCCATTGGCCCATCTGATAAAGATCCCATTGTATTCTGAGGTAACCTTCTTCGCTGTCCACTACACCTCCAATTTTGGTGTCATCTGCAAACTTACTAACTGTACCTCTTATGCTCACATCCAAATCATTTATATAAATGACAAAAAGTAGAGGACCCAGCACCGATCCTTGTGGCACTCCACTGGTCACAGGCCTCCAGTCTGAAAAACAACCCTCCACCAGCACCCTCTGTCTTCTACCTTTAAGCCAGTTCTGCATCCAAATGGCTAGTTCTCCCTGTATTCCGTGAGATCTAATCTTGCTAACCAGCCTCCCATGGGGAACATTGTCAAACGCCTTACTGAAGTCCATATAGATCATGTCCACCATTCTGTTCTCATCAATCCTCTTTGTTACTTCTTCAAAAAACTCAATCAAGTTTGTGAGACATGTTTTCCATGCACAAAGCCATGTTGACTATCCCTAAACAGTCCTTGCCTTTCCAAAAGCATATACATCCTGTCCCTCAGGATTCTCTTCAACAACTTGCCCACCACTGACATCAGGCTCACTAGTCTATAGTTCCCTGGTTTGTCCTTACCACCCTTCTTAAACAGTGGCACCACATTAGCCAACCTCCAGTCTTCTGGCACCTCACCTGTGACTTTCGGTGATATAAATATCTCAGTAAGAGGCCCAGCAATCACTTCTCTAACTTCCCACAGAGTTTTGGGGTACACCTGACCAGGTACTAGGGATTTATCCACTTTTATGTGTTTCAAGACATCCAGCACTTCCTCTTCTGTAATATGGACATTTTTTAAGATATTTCCACATATTTCCCTACATTCTATATCTTCCACATTCTTTTCCACAGTAAATGTTGATGCAAAATACCCGTTTATATCTCCCCCATCTCATGTGGCTCCACAAAGGCTGCCTTGTTGATCTTTGAGGGGCCGTATTCTCTTCCTAGTTACCCTTTTGTCCTTCATGTATTTGTAAAAACCCTTTAGATTCTCCTTAACTTGATTTGCCAAAGCTATCTCATGTCCCCTTTTTGCCCTCCTGATTTCCCTCTTAAGTATACTCCTACTGCCTTTACACTCTTCTGCAGATTCATTCGATCTATCTTGTCTGTACCTGACATATGCTTCCTTCTTACAGTCATAGAGTCCTGTGGTACTTTAGCTCATGGTGATAATTGATGTTTGATCTGCAATCTAACTTTATACACCCACTTTTGCATTGCATCTCTAATAGTCTCAGTCTTAAAATATACAATTGTTCCAACATCAAATGTCACTTGTGGAAGAGAATTCCAAACTTGTACCACCTTTGATGCAGCAGTGAGTTTTCCAATGGTGGGATTTCCATTTGGCAACAGAAAGTTTGGCCACACACAAAAATGCAGTGGCCAGACATTCAAATACAAACTGTTGAGGGTCTTGGCCAATGACGTGATTATTGGCAGGAAATAAATTGCCAATCTTTCCATTACTCCATGGGCCTGAAGGTCCATGTTCCATACCTGGCATTCAGATGGCAGTCACTCCCTACTATCCTAACAGTATTAGATTAGATTAGATTAGATTAGATTAGATTACTTTACAGTGTGGAAACAGGCCCTTCGGCCCAACAAGTCCACACCGACCCGCCGAAGCGCAACCCACCCAGACCCATTCCCCTACATTTACCCCTGCACCTAACACTACGGGCACTTTAGTATGGCCAATTCACCTAACCTGCACATTTTTGGACTGTGGGAGGAAACCGGAGCACCCGGAGGAAACCCACGCAGACACGGGGAGAATGTGCAAACTCCAGACAGTCAGTCGCCTGAGGCGGGAATTGAACCCGGGTCTCTGGCGCTGTGAGGCAGCAGTGCTAACCACTGTGCCACCGTGCCGCCCATAATTATTCTGCCTTTCCCAGATACAGGCTTTGATATCGAGCTGCTGCCAAGCCCTCCCTACCTCTGTGTCCAACCATCAGTTGGGCCCCCATTCAAAACTGGGCACACATCTTGTCACAGAGAATGAGTGGCCCCTTGGTTTAGTGAGCCCTTCCCCCTGCAGGTTCTCCTCCAGGCCATCTGGGAATGGCAGGACATCCTATGTCCCACTGATGGCAGCATAAGGCCCTCTTGCCTGCCCAGGGTGGCCTGGCCAGAGATTACAATGGACATTAGCAGCCAGAAACAAAACTGGTTATAATGCCACACAGGGAACAATAACCTGCTGCCCTCTTCAAGGGTAGGTGATATGGCAGAGTCTCTGTAAAAATAACACTGACAAGGGCATCAACCTTTGTAAATATGTGAGTCAAGAAGTATGACAGGCAGGAATTTCTACGTAAGGCCTCAGCAATCAATGGAACAAATGAACTGAATGTTTGGGAGCCTGTTCATGCTGAGAATGTTGTACCAATTGTAGAAGAATATGCGTGTTGGATACTTACTAAGGAGGTGAGATTAGCTCACTTAAGCCTTCATGTTGGGAAAGGGGTTTGCTGTCCATTGAGATGATAGTGAATCCTTCCATTTGCCTGTGAAATAAAACTCAGGGAGCTCTCAAAAAGTGATGATGTGTTGCTGGCGTTGGCATATTAACCCCTGCAGAGGGAAAAGCGCTCAGAGTTGCTGGAGAGAAGGGGCACTTCAGTTGTTGACAGTGACCCCAGACTGTCAACACAACAGAGTAAAGATGTCTCTGACCTGATGTCAAAAGCCTGGCATACTAAAGGAGACACTGCACTGGTTACAGGGATCAAGCTAATTCTTATGCTCTCCACCATAGGTCCTGCAGTCTGGAAGGCCATTGTCCACAGTCTGCATCAAGCCAGAGGATCACTTTTGAGGAGAATGATATGGAATTCTGCACATTCTCCATCATAACAGAGACAGGCCACTTGCAGTTGGCTTAAATCCAGTACTGGTGGGATGAGGCCCTGAATTCACCCCTAATTCATCCCTTCAGAGTCTCAATTACTGGCAGGGCAGAAAATCAACCCGTGCATTTTCCTGCTCAGATTTAATTCTGCTGGAGACAGGAATGTGGTGGGGTTCAGATATGACATCACCCCATCTAGTTAAATGTCTCTCCTGTTCCAAACTCTCCACCACTAAGAGCAGAAGGTTCTGCCCTGTTTTATCACCTTTTTCAAGGCTGAAGGAAGCTCCTATTAACTTTTGAAGTATGGTTTGTGTTGTGGTGTAATAAATTCAAAACTGAACTACTCCTTCACGTCATTATCAGGTTATCCATCACATTTTGCACAAATTTTCACTTCAGTGGGGGAAAAAAATAGATCGAACACAATCACAGATTGAATTGAATGTGGACGATTCACACATTTCAACTATTTCTCTGTGTCACAAAGAGGCGAACATCGTAGTTTGAGTAGTAAGGTTACTGATAAATGGTTTTATTATTGGGGAGTAATCTTAAAATTAAATCTGGAACCATTTTGGAGTGAATTCATGAATCAATTTCTCTTTCAAAAGTAACAGAAATATGGAATGCTGTCCCCAAAACGTTGTGGATGGTGGACCAATTGATTTTTTTTAACACTGAGATTGATAAAACTTTGTTCAATAGAAATATCAAGGACTATGAAGCAAAGACTTATTAGCATTGAAGTACAGCTTATTCATAATCTGCTATACGGCCCAACAGACATGAGGGACTGAATAGTCTATTTATGTCTCTATATTCTTCATATTTTGCTATCTATAAATGCGAAGCCACCGCATGGAATCTTCCATTGATACCCTTTGTCAAAGATCACACTGATCCTATCAAGGTAATCCAAGTATGATGCAGCAATTAAATCATTACATGTTTCAGGCCATGTGACAAATAATCAGAATGTTCACTGCACAGATGGAGTCTATTCAACTGATCCTGTCTGTGCTTATTTCTGCAAAAGAAACTCAGCTAGTCCCACTCCCCACCCCTTCTTACCTGAAAATGTTTTTCTCTTCAGGTAATTATTATTTTCTCTTTTGAAAGCCACAATTGAATCTGCCACCACCACACTTTCAGACAGGGCAGTCTACATCCTAACCTCTTGCAAAAAAAAACCCTTCCTAATGTTGCCACTCCTTATTTTGTCTGAAATCAGTGTCCTCTGTTTCTTGACCTTTGTATCAATGGGAAACAGTCCATCTACTCTGTGCAGATTCCTCATGATTTCAAACACCTCTATCAAATTTCCTGTTAACTCCTCTGAAGAACAGCCCCAGCTTCTCCAAACTGTCCATGGAACTGAGGTCCCACATTCCTGAAGTCATGATGGTAAATCTAAACTCAAGGGCCTGAATCCCTCTTCGAGTTATAGAGTCTAGATATTGCCTGGTCTCACCTGGGGAGAAGGGGAATGGGTGAAGGCATGTAGTATAAGGAGGATGGGTTGCCCACCAACTTCCAAGTTCAACCCCCTAATACAGACTGTGGTTGGGTTAGTGCCAAAATCAGCAGCATCCTGGATACCTGTAAAAAATCACTAAAGGTCAATTGAGCTTGTTAATAGCTCAATTGACTCTGTAATTTTGCTGCTCAGTCCTTATGCAGTTGGTATGCGCAATCCTGTGGAAGTGGGATTAACAACTTTTTCTTGAAGCGGTTAAAACCATACGAAGGAAAGAAGGTAGCGAGCATTGAAGAGTGTCCTTGTCTGTTGGGCATATCATCTTCCTTCCTACCCACATATTCTTTAAAACCCACTCCCCAACCAACCTCCCTGAGTTCCCAGAAGTAACCTAGTTCAAAGGCTCAAGAAATACACGCATCTGTGATTCAAAGGGCTTCCAGTGTAAGCCTGCACACAGTCTCAACAGCACTCCCTTCACTGCTGGGGTGCTGGCTAATCAGATTGGACAGGAGCATGAGAGGGGAGTTGGCTTCCAGCTGTCTTTTCTTCAGGGTGAGTGGAATTGTATGGCCAAGACATCCATCTCACCCACATAACTTTCTGCCCATTCTGTCTTTTTAGTACAGAAGGAAGCCATTCAACACTTGCAGGCTCTGCTGACCTTCTGCAAATCAATCAAATGAATACCATTCCCTTGCTTCCTCTCCATATTTCTGCAAGATGATCTCTTTCAATTGCCTTTGCAACTCCCTTTTGAAATCAGTAATGTTTTTGCAAGGTTTGTGATGTGTTTTCTCAGGTGGGTAATAAGTTCCACATCATTCCCACTCACTGCCCAAAGAAGTCCTTCTTCACACACCCACTGCATCTCTTGGCCAAGATCTTAAATCTGTGGGTCCTTTAGTCCTGGAATCATCAACTAATGGTAAGAGTTTTCCTTGTCTGCTGTGTCTGTTTTCAAATTTATTCCTTTACACAGGATGTGGTTCAGTTAGCATTCATTATCCATCCCTTACTACGCTTGAGAAATTAGTGATGATTTGCCTTCTTGAACCATCCTAGTGCTTGGGGTGTAGTGATACCCACCATGATGCCAGGAAGGGGATTCTAAGACTTTGCCTCAGTGAAGGAATGGCAACGAACTTCCAAGTCAGGATAGTATGTAGCTTATTAGGAATTCATGAATTCTCCTTCTGCATTACAACTATGTTTTGCGATGAGACCTCTTTATTTCCTCGATATGCAAATTCAAATCAGATTAAACAATTCACCATCTGTCTTTCTTGCATTAGCAGTGCTGGATGTTTATAACCCTAGCTTTCAAATGTTTAACACCACTGTGAGGCCTACAACAGAAACCAACATTTAAAGATCCAATGGAGTGTCAATACTAAAATAAAAGTTCTTTCCACTTTATGGTACTCAGAACTTCTTTTAGGCTATTGAAATCTTATTGCTGAATTCCTAATCAAATCCTACTGGGAACCTGTCAGAATCATTTAACGTAGATTGATCCAAGGGAGTTCACAAGGCTAGGTTGAGTGTCAGTTAGCCTCATCAATGCAAAATCTGAACTCATTAATTTAGTGAGAACTGAAATAAAACTAACAAATCTATTCGTTTGTGGTCTACCCCTGTTTTCTGTGTCTTGAAGAGAGAGGAGTATCACACCTTCTAGTCCTCTGGCACAATAATCATTAGAAAAGAAGCCCACTGTGTTTCTTCCTGAGCTTCACTTGGGACCATCAGACTTGAAGTACAACATTCCCAACAATTTGTCCAGCTGGTGTTAGGAGTAATTGCTCTCTCTCTTTTCGTAGTCATCTCTGTATAACAGTAATCCAATACCTGTAGCATACTCATGCCTACAGTGGTTCATCTCTATATTCACCCTGTCTGCAAAGGCTGAAGCTAACTGCATTTAAAGTATCTCTGGTATGATATCCTGGCATAACTGGACAAAGCAATGGAGCGGAATAGTCAGCATTTCTAGGTCAGGTGTAACTGTATGCAATTACTCAAGTATTGCCTTAACTTGAATAAGTCTAATAATAGCACTATCAGTCTTCCTCAGTGTACCAAGAGAAATTGGTTTAGCTTAATCGTCATTGAAGATATATATTCGAGAGTCATTGATTAGTTTAAACCTATTTCAATACATTGTCAATTCTAAACATCATGTGACATTGACCTGTCCATCAGCTACAGTTAATGTGTTTAGTTCTTCCTCTGCCTTTGTAAGCTGGTGGGACTTCAAACTCTTCATTTATAGGTAGCTCTTCCATCAAGAATGTTAGTGATTGTGCAGGTTTCTTCCAGAGAAGGGAGTGGATCATTCAAAAAGAAAAGGCCTTTAATGACAGCAGAGCAGTTTAGCAGTGTTCATAACATTTAGGGCAAAAGAAAAAAAATCTTGAGTGGCTTGCAAGTTTGGAAGAGTAACAGAATGAGAAGGCTTTAAGGTATAAGAGAAGAAGACATTCTCCAGGCAATTGAATGCATGTGTTTGCATTAAGTAGTAAGTGAGCTGTGTAGCAATTTACTTAAGAGTCTCAGGAGAGGACATTAACAAAAAAAAAGCATTGGATGGATGCAGAGGTTTTCAGAAGAAACTAAGTACAACCAAGCCCACTAAATAAGGAATATTAAAGTGAAAATAGATGACCTTCCACTGAGGTTTGCGGTTCTGAAAGGTTGTTGTTGAGAGTCAAAGGAATGAGTCTTCATTTCTGATATCTGTAATAAGATTATTTTAACTTGTTCCTGTGCTGTACAGTTCTATGTTCTATGTTTGTTATTGTATCGTGTAATAGTTAGCAATTTCCTTTGTGCTGTGGGGTGTAAACTTTGATGTCCCTTTGTTAAAAGTACATTGGCAGCCTCTTGTGACGATATTCAATGACTGACCAGCATGGCAAAAAAAACATACTATCAATCAAACCAGTTTTAATTGTGAAATCTGATTTGTCAAATATTACCATCAGCTGGAATCATAACGAATGCTATGTAAATGGAAGGTATTGACCTGCATGGTGAAGCTAATGCTTGCCCATTGAATAATTCAACCTTTCTCTTCTTCAGTTCTCTGTTCAAAGGCAGATCCTTGGTGGTTATACACTGAACCATAGTTGATTTTATTTTAGGGTTAGGAGATCAGGAATTGTGAGTTACATCAGCCAGGGTCAAGCCCTGTGCCATTAGTCTGAGCCACATGTTAAGCATCCAGATAAATGGCCTCCCAGTTAAACCTCACAGTCAAGAAAACTCCAAACTCGGATCGCTTCCCTGTGCTTATTATCAGCCATTCATATCTGGCAGGGCAGGAGAAGCTGAGCTTGTTAGGGAATTGATTCTGGGATAATCACAAAAAGATCAGAAAGCTTTTTCTTCCATGGCATTGAGTGACCTGTCATCGATCAAGATTTCTTTTAAAGAAACACAAAATGATGATAGCTTCAAATAGATCAGTCCACATGCATGGAGAGAACAGAATAAAAGATTTCAGTTCTGGATACCTTGTAGATGTTACCAATGATTAGCATATAAAAAGATCTGGAACAAAGGAAGTTTTTTTTTCATTTGTTCGTGGGATGTGGACATCATTAGGTCAATGAGGTAAAAACAATGACTGCAGACGCTGGAAACCAGATTCTGGATTAGTGGTGCTGGAAGAGCACAGCAGTTCAGGCAGCATCCAAGGAGCTTCGAAATCGAAAGGGCTTTTGCCCGAAACGTCGATTTCGAAGCTCCTTGGATGCTGCCTGAACTGCTGTGCTCTTCCAGCACCACTAATCCAGAATCATTAGGCCAATATTTATTCCCCATCTCTAAATGACCAGAGGGCAGTTAAGAGGCTATCACATTGCTGTGGGTCTGGAGTCATGTGTAGACCAGACCAGGACAATAGGCTTCTTTCGTTAAAGGGCATTAGTGAACCAAATGGGCTTTTGCAACAATATTTACATGGCCGCTATTAGATTTTTATTGAATTTCAAACTTCACCAGCTGCCGTGGTGGAGATTTGAACTCAGATTCCCAGAACATTAGCCTGAAGTTCTGGATTATTAGGTCCTGTGACACTACCTCTATGATACCATCTCCCACCTAAGTGGGAGGGAGAAACACAGGCAAGAGACAATATTCACACAGGCACTCACCAGAAAGCAAGAACTGATGAGAGAGGAGGCAGTTAAAAGGTTCTCAGTTATATTTTCGCTGCTCTTCCCCATTCGGTTCTTGTTTTTTGCCTCATGATTAATTTGTATAATTTGCCCCACAAAAGATTTACAAGAATGTTGATGGAGTTGGAGGCGTTAAGCTATAGGGAGAGGCTGAGTGGTTTGGGCCTATTTTCCCTGGAGCATCAGAGGCTAAAGTTTGTAAAATCATGTGGACCATGGACAGGGTGAATAGTCAAGGTCTTTTTCCCAGGGTAGGGGAATCCAAGATGAGATGACATAGGTTTAAGATGAGAGGGGAAAGATATAAAAGAGACTTAAGGGGTATTTATTCACACAGAGGATGGTGCGTGTATGGAATGAGTTGCCAGACAAGGTTGTGGAGGGGAGTATAATAATAAAATTTAAAAGGCATCTGAATGGATAGATGACTAGGAAGGGTTAGAGTGATGTAGGCCAAAATCTGGCAAATGGGAATAGATTCATTTAGAATATCTGGTCAACATGGACAAGTCATAGAGTCATAGAGATGTACAGCATGGAAACAGACCCTTCGGTCCAACCCGTCCATGCCAACCAGATATCCCAACCCAATCTAGTCCCACCTGCCAGCACCCGGCCCATATCCCTCCAAACCCTTCCTATTCATGTATCCATCCAAATGCCTCTTAAATGTTGCAATCCTACCAGCCTCCACCACTTTCTCTGGCAGCTCATTCCATACATGTACTACCCTCTGTGTGAAAAAGTTGCCCCGTAGGTCTCTTTTATTGATACATGAACTCAAACAGCAAAGGCAGTAACTGTGCAGGTTCTCTCTCTCTCTCTCTTTCTCCAGCAATGACCTCACCATGTGCTTCCTTGTCTGTTCATCTCTCTTTAAAACTGCTGTTGTTTTCACTTTTTTTTCCCAAAGTTCCAAAACAATGCAACAGCATATAAAACAGTAATTGCTGCTCCTGGAATTCGAGGAAATCACCTCCAACACCTAAAATACCTCAAAAAAGGAACAGCTGTTACAGCCAGAAATTTTTCCTGTCCTTCATCTTGGATTACCCAGAATCCTGCAAGTTGGACTAAAAAGATCTGGTTCCATGCTATACATTTCTATGATTCTAATTCTCTAAACTGTCAATATCTATATTTCTAATATGAGTACTCAATAGCTAGTAACTTTAAACTATTATCTAAATCACAACAGCTACCAATCTGTTTCTTAAGTTTCTTGAGTGAGTTATCTTCAGTGCCAGATTCTTTCTTTCTTTCAGTTTTCAAAGCAATTCAATCTTCTCTTGCAATCTCTTTATTGCATCAGAGAGGTATATTTCTAACAGCCTTTTGCCTCGATGACTCAATGACAATGAAGTAATTACTGCCTCAATTGTTTTTGATTTTTATAATGACATTGACACAGTTCCTTGTAATCCTTAAAAATAAAATCAAAATTCATGCATTTCTGGCCCACTTCTAAATTGGTTTTCTTCATGTCCTAAAGCTCAAAACCAAGTGAACTAATCAATTATGTCTGATCCATTTAACTGTCTGCTATCGACCAAGTCTTTGCGAAAGAATCCTATTTTGTATCTGTTTGGTATTAAAAGGGAAAGTGTTTTTTATTTGGATTTCTTCATGTTTCCCCAAATTGGTTGGAAAAATTTTCAAACGAATCCATATTGATCAAACAAATAATGGAGTAAAATTAGAACTTAATGCTTAAACATGCCAGGTAATTTGAGCTAGGAGTAGACATTGGTTATGGCTGATATTTTAGACAATCTGAATTCTCACATCCTCCCTTTAAACTGAAGGCCCAACAGGAACAAACTTTTCTCTTTGATAGAGGGATCAATAACAAAGGGGCATAGGTTTAAGATAAGGGGCAGATGATTTAGACTGGATGTGAGCAAGTTTTTCGCTGAGAGGATGGTGGGAATCTGGAACTCACTATGTGTAAGGGTGGTAGAGACAGAAACTCTTAAGAATTTTAAATTTAAATTTTAAATTTAAGACTCTTAAATTTAAGAATTATTTAGGTGTGCACTTGTGAATGTCAAGCCAAACTAGGCTCTAGGCTAAGTGCTGGAAAATGGGATGAGAATAATTAGGTGCTTGTATTGACCAGTACAGACTTGATGGGCCCAAATGCCTTTTTCTTTCAATCCATGCACTCCCTCCAAATTAGGCCTCTATTCTGATTTTCAACATTTGGCTGTTCAGTATCTGGAAGGATTTTCATAAACTCCAATTACTAGTGGGCAACAATTCTTAGGATTTCCGTTGGGGAGGAGGGGCTCTCCTGCTCCTATCCTGACTTCACAAGAACATTTTTCAAATAACCTTTATCACATATGTGATGTGCCACACGGAGTGATTCTGGTCAACACAGGCCTGAAGCCTAAAGCTTGCTCTGCTAATCATTGACCAATTTAATGTCTTCATGTCATGTGAAATGTCTAATTCTTGTTTCCAACAGTTGCCTAATCAGTCCACTAAGCCAGCCTTGGTCAGCATAATCCATAGCTGGCACTATGTATAGAACCCAATTCCACAAACTTGCTTCACTTGCATCCTCATTACATTCATTACACAGATGCAGGCTTCCACACCCATGCACACCAACCCCCTTCCAATCCCACCCCATCACTCCTGCATTTACTTTTCAATACTTTTAAATGTATTTGCATTTTAAACAAGAAAGGTTTGCTCCTACCATCCATTCAGACAATGAGTTCCAGGGCCTTATCCCTTCTGAGCTTAAAAATGTTTCTTCATCTCCGTCCACCAGTACTTCTACCAAGTTCTTTAAATTGATAGCCCCTTTCTTGACTGCCATGTAAAGATAAATATGTAAATATTTTGTCTATCTAAGTCCCTTAAATGAGCTTCAATACATCACTCTTCAGCCTCCTCAGTTGCCCATTGCTCTGGTGTTGATTGTCATGTTGTACCTATTTGGTAAACCCTCCTCTGAACACGAAGGGTGTGGGCTCAAATCATAAATCTAATTGAATGTCAAAGCTAGTGTTTTAGTTTGGATGGACCATTTAATCAAATCTCTGCCTGCCTGCTAGTTCTGATGCTTCTGGTGAATATTAAAGAGTGTCTGGCCAACACTCTTCCTTCAACCAACGTCACTCCAAAAACATTAACAGGTCATTTCTCTTGTTGACATCGTTGGCTACTCCTGCACATGAAAACTTAATTGTAGATCTCCTTGGCACTTAGGAGAAATGTGATAAATTTAATGCTAAACAAAAAGTTTAATCAAACTGGTATCAATTTCTAATGACCCATCACTACTTCAGCATGTTGTAATCTAAGATGTAGCTGATTTCATATGAATGGTAAATAATGTATAAAAATGTTAAATAATAAATATGATAAATAATTAATAGAAGTGTGCAGAGAGTGTTGAACATAGAATTGGTCCTCATCCAGCATATGAAACATTATGATTCTTCTTTAAGTCAGTTCTTCTGTTAAATTTGGTATTACATTTGGCTTGCAGGTTATGTATTTAACTCGTAGGCTTCAGAAATGACCTTAACCTACCATGGAGAAACCCATTATATAACCTCTAATGCCAATTATACATGTGCATAGATATATGTTAATAAGAGTGTAAGACCTTGACTCTGACACAGATCCCCACTTAGCTAACCCTCTTTCATCTTAAGTGTTATTAAACCGACAAGTTCTTCATGTACAAATCAGCTAGTAATTGGTAAATGAGGCTGAATTGAAAGGAGATTGTCCACCTCCACACAAACCTACTACTGTGTCACTATCTCAACCTCTGTAATCACGTCTTAGGAACCTGGCCTTCATCATTCTGCGTCAAAACGTTTTCCTACATCATGACATGTCTCATTAGTCATTGATAAACTGATGCCTTGTTCCTGCTCCACTTATGAAAGATCCACTCACTTTCTCACCCACAATCAGGTGTCATTTCTTCAAATGACAAAGATCATTTTGTCTTGTTGTCAATGTCAGCTGAAGTTAACTTCTCATCCTGTTGTCCATGGTGAACTTTGCTCCTTTCTCGATTAAAAGGAATTCTTTTGAGGGACAGGCAAATTAAACATGCTTCAAGCTCTCCAATCCCCTAGGTATTTTTGGAAGAGATTTCTGGGGCTAAGGTAAGTTTAACTGATCCCATCCCACTCATAGAATCCCTACAGAATGGAAGCAGGTCATTCAGCCCATTGAGTTCACCCTCCAAAGAGCATCCCGTCCAGACACAGCCACGCTAAATTGCCTGTAGTTTTAGGTGCAGGGGTAAATGTAGGGGAATGGGTCTGGGTGGGTGCGCTTCGGCAGGTCAGTGTGGACTTGTTGGGCCGAAGGGCCTGTTTCCACACTGTAAGTAATCTAATATAGTAAGTAATCTAATCTACCTTATCCCTGTAACCCTGCATTTCCCATGGCTATTCTATCTAGCCTGCACATCCCTTGACAGTACGGGCAAGTTAGAGGGACCAATCCACCTAAACTGCACATCTTCAGACTGTGGGAGGAAACTGAAGCACCCAGAGGAAACACACACAGACACGGGGAGAATGTGCAAACTCCATAAAGGCAGTCACTCGAGATTGGAATTGAACTTGGGTTATTGGTGCTGTGAGGCAGCAGTGCTAACCATTGAGTCACCGTGCTATCCCACTCCTCTCAAGTTGTGTCACAAATCTGGTCTTCCTCTTCCTGATGAGGTACCTCCAGTCTTACTACAGTTCCTCTCCCTATCCTCCCCAACCTCTTCTCTTCCTTTACTTTCCTCTCCCCTTTTCTCCATCGCCCCATCTCCTCTCCCTGATTTTGTTGACAGAGTTCATCTTAGTGATCTACAGCTGAAACATGAAATATTATGTTAATGGTTTTCACATGTTAGAAGTAATCTCATTTTACATTTGGAAAGGTTAGAGCTGTCTAAGGGACAAGGCTGCTTAGGGAGAAGACTGCCTTGGGATGGTATCCTATCATATACCCCTTGTTGTGTTATGCCTCATGCATAATATTCCAGCTTACCTTGGGGGCGGCACGGTGGCACAGTGGTTAGCACTGCTGCCTCACAGCGCCAGAGACCCGGGTTCAATTCCCGCCTCAGGCAACTGTCTGTGTGGAGTTTGCACATTCTCCCCGTGTTTGCGTGGGTTTCCTCCGGGTGCTCCGGTTTCCTCCCACAGTCCAAAAATGTGCAGGTTAGGTGAATTGGCCATGCTAAATTGCCCGTAGTGTTAGGTGAAGGGGTAAATGTAGGGGAATGGGTCTGGGTGGGTTGCTCTTCGGAGGGTCGGTGTGGACTTGTTGGACCGAAGGGTCTGTTTCCACACTGTAAGTAATCTAACCTTCAAGAGACAGGCTCATATATCATTGGTGTATCATAACATGTGACCTGAGAGTATAAAGGGTGTCATCTCACTTGGAATCACTTGAAACATGGCAGGAGTAGCATGCTCTTCACACTGCAACGGAATAGTCTTATACTATCCTAAACACATCTCTGAATAGAAATAATTGCAATAAACACACAGGAAAAGCTTGGTTAAGGGAGCAGCAAGGTTTGAGGACAGATTGCATCTGAATTGGAAGGGGACTAATATATTGACAAGGAGATTTGCTAAAGCTGCTCGGGAGGATTTTAAACTAGTAAGGTGGGGGAGTGAGACCCAGGGAAATAGTGATGGAAGAGATCGATCTGAGAGTGGTACAGTTGGGAAAAGGAGCAAGTCAAATAGTCAGGGCAGGAAGGAAAAAAGCAGAGAACAAGGTACGACTAATAAGTTGAACTGCATTTACTTCAATGCAAGAGGCCTAACAGGAAAGGCAGATGAACTCAGGACATGGTGAGGAACATGGGACTGGGATATCACAGCAATTACAGAAACGTGGTTCAGGGCTGGCAGCTTAATATTCCAGGATACAAATGCTACAGGAAGGATAGAAAGGGGGGCAAGAGAGGAGGGGCAGTGGTGTTTTTGATGAGGGATAGCATTACAGGAGGGCATAAAGGGGATTTGAGATAAGTTTGGCAAAAAAGGTTTTTTACAAATATATTAAGGAGAAAAGGGTAACTAGGGAGAGAATAGGGCCCCTCAAAGATCAGCAAGGCAGCTTATGTGTGGAGCTGCAGGAGATGGGGGAGATACTAAACAAGTATTTTGCATCAGTGTTTACTGTGTAGAAGGACATGGAAGATACAGATTGTGGGGAAATAGATGGTGACATCTTGAAAAATGACCATATTACAGAGAAGGAAGTACTGGAGATCTTGAAACGCATAAAAGTGGATAAAGTCCTCAGGATCTGATCAGGTATACCCTAGAATTCTGTGGGAAGCTAGAAAAGTGATTGCTGGGCCTCTTACTGAGATATTTGTACATTGATGGTCACAGGTGAGGTGCCGGAAGACTGGAGGTTGGCTAAAGTGGTGCCACTATTTAAGAAAGGTGGTAAGGACAAGCCAGGGAACTATAGACCAGTGAGCTGATGATGGTGGTGGGCAGGCTGTTGGAAGGAATCCTGAGGGACAGGATGTACATGTATTTGGAAAGGCAAGGACTGATTAGGCAGCATGGCTTTGTGCGTGGAAAATCATGTCTCATGAACTTAATTGAGTTTTTTGAAGAAGTAACACAGAGGATTGATGAGGTCAGAGTGTGGAAGTGATCTATATGACTTCAGTAAGGCGTTCGACAAGGTTCCTCATGGAGACTAGTTAGCAAGGTTAGATCTAATGGAATACAGGCAGAACTCGCCATTTGGATACAGAACTGGCTTGAAAGTAAAAGACAGAGAGTGATGGTGGAGGGTTGCTTTTCTGACTGAAGACCTGTGACCACTGGAGTACCACAAGGATCGGTGCTGGGTCCTCTACTTTTCGTCATTTATATAAATTATTTGGATGTGAATATAGGAGGTATAGTTAGTAAGTTTGCAGTTGACACCAACATTGGTGGTGCAGTGGACAGCAAAGAAGGTTACCTTAGAGTACAACGGGATCTTGATCAGATGGGCCAATTGGCTGAGGAGTGGCAGATGGAGTTTAATTTAGATAAATGCAAGGTGCTGCATTTTGGAAAAACAAATCAGAGCAGGACTTATACACTTAATAGTAAAGTCCTAGGGAGTGTTGCTGAACAAAGAGATTTTGGAGTGCAGGTTCATAGTTCCTTGAAAGTCGCAGGTAGATAGGATAGTTAAGGCGTTTGGTATGTTTTCCTTTATTGGTCAGAGTATTGAGTAGAGGAGTATAGGAGTTGCGGCTGTACAGAACATTGGTTGGGCCGCTTTGGAATATTGCGTGCAATGCTGGTCTCCTTCCTATCGGAAGGATGTTGTGAAACTTGAAAGGATTCAGAAAAGATTTACAAGGATGTTGCCAGGGTTGGAGGATTTGAGCTATAGGGAGAAGTTGAATAGGTTGGGCTGTTTTCCCTGGACCGTTGGTGGCTGAGGGGTAACCTTATAGAGGTTTATAAAATTATGTGGAGCATGGATAGGATAAATAGACAAGGTCTTTTCCCTGGGGTGGGGGAGTCCACAACTAGAGGGCATAGATTTAGGGTGAGAGGGGAAAGATATAAAAGGGGCAACTTTTTCATGCAGAGGGTGGTATGTGTATGGAATGAGCTGCCAGAGGGAGTGGTGGAGACTGGTACAATTGCAACATTTAAAAGGCATCTGGATAGATATATGAATAGGTAGGTTTTAGAAAGATTTGAGCCAAGTGCTGACAAATGGGACTAGAATAGATTAGGATATCTACTCAGCATGGGCACATTGGACTGAAGGGTGTCTTTCAGTGCTGTACATCTCTACGATTCTCTGACTCATTACTTGCATTGGATAAGATACCTTGATGGAGTCAAAGCCTACTTCTTCAATGCAGCCATGAGTGCGGTCCACCTCCGGAACATTTACACATAACACATGCTCTCCTGGTGAATTATTTCCTAGCTCTGTACAGACAATACAGCAATGTATTACAGCGAGATTCAGAAATCAAGTGTCTATGTACAAGAAGGGTGAAGAGTGCAGAGAGGGAGAAAGATAGTGAGGAAGTCAGACAGAAATAAAGATCTTAATCAAGTGCCATTCCTACATAATGACACCAAGCACCTTACAGCCAGTTAATTACCTTTAATTTGCCATCACTGCTATAATGTCAGGAAATGTGGCATTTGTATAATGTTCTACAAATGCCAATAAGATAAGTGACCAGATATTCTGTTTTAATGATGTTATTTGCCGCATACTGGCTTGGATTGCAGAAATATTGGAATATTTTCTATTCCTCTTTGGTGAGAAGGAATAACTCGGCCAAGTATTTTCTTACTGTTGTGCACGTTGGAGTACAGTTAATAAAAAAACAGATTAAAATGTCCAATTTGCCCCCATAATATGCTATTTGATTTTAAGTTTAAACAGAAGAGACTGCCAGTAGTCAGGAATTTGGGAGGATGAATCATTATTGGAACCATTCTGCAAAGTAGCTTCCAAATGGAGGAGTTGTGCCTGACTCTCCAGGAGTTAACAGGGCTGTCAACATTTGGAAATGTTAGGAGTCCAGATAATGACACAGCTTCATTCAAATACATACAATTAAGAGTCCCTATTTTCAGTCTCTGTGTACAATATCTCAAAGAAACCAATCAGAATGTTCCAAGAATGACCAAGCAGAAAATCCGTAAACAAATTTCCATTGCTTGCTTTTTTTTTAAGACTTGATAGGTCAGTTGAACAGGTGGGAGGTGGAATAAGCGCATTAACAAAACACTGGAGAACCAAAAAAAGAGTCAACAATCCCATTGCTGCCTCAATCATTCTTCCTTTAGGTGGCAAATAATTAGTGTCAGTGTGGAAAACCTATTCTGTTTGGCACCACATGTTCAAGAGGGGAGGATGGGAAAGATAATTGTAAGCTGTTATGGACAAAGTAGGAATGAAGTGAATTCAAAATTTGATTTCTTTTTTCCTCTTAAGCCCAATGCAGTGAGGGGTTGTTTAATTTCTGCCTTTCTTTTTTACCCTTATCCTTTACTGAAGCTGGCCAAAAAAGTGTCTTCAAACTCTAGTTTTCAGATTCCAATTTTTGAAATAAACCTGCATCGATAGGGCTTATTGACATAAATATCCAAAAACGCACAACCCAGATGGCTCCTTCTTCAACGACCGCAATTTCCCCCCCGACGTGGTCGACGATGCCCTCCACCGCATCTCTTCCACTTCCCGCTCCTCCGCCCTTGAACCCCGCCCCTCCAACCGCCACCAGGACAGAACCCCACTGGTCCTCACCTACCACCCCACCAATCTCCATGTACAGCACATCATCCGCCGTCATTTCCGCTACCTCCAAACGGACCCCACCACCAAGGATATATTTCCCTCCCCTCCACTATCAGCATTCCGTAAAGACCACTCCCTCCGTGACTCCCTCGTCAGATCCACACCCCCCACCAACCCAACCTCCACTCCCGGCACCTTCCCCTGCAACCGCAGGAGGTGCAAGACTTGCGCCCACACCTCCCCCCTCACCTCCCTCCAAGGCCCCAAAGGAAACTTCCATATCCACCACAGATTCACCTGCACCTCCACACATATCATCTATTGCATCCTCTGCACCCGATGTGGCCTCCTCTATATTGGGGAGACAGGCCGGCTACTTGCGGAGCGTTTCAGAGAACACCTCTGGGACACCCGGACCAACCAACCCAACCACCCTGTAGCTCAACATTTCAATTCCCCCTCCCACTCCACCAAGGATATGCAGGTCTTTGGACTCCTCCATCGTCAGACCACAACAAAACGACGGTTGGAGGAAGAACGCCTCATCTTCCGGCTAGGAACCCTCCAACCACAAGGGATGAACTCGGATTTCACCAGTTTCCTCATTTCCCCTCCCCCCACCCTGTCTCAGTCAAATCCATCAAATTCAGCACCGCCTTCCTAACTTGAGATCTTCTTCCCGACCTCTCCGCCCCCACCCCAGTCTGACCTATCACCCTCACCTTGACCTCTTTCCACCTATCACATTTCCGACGCCCCTCTCCCAAGTCCCTCCTCCCTACCTTTTATCTTAGCCTGCTGGACAAACTTTCCCCATTCCTGAAGAAGGGCTTATGCCCGAAACGTCGATTCTCCTGTTCCCTGGATGCTGCCTGACCTGCTGCGCTTTTCCAGCAACACATTTCCAGCTCTGATCTCCAGCATCTGCAGACCTCACTTTCTCCCCATAAATATTCAAAATGCAGGAAAATTGCATCCCTGCTCCATTAACACACTCAAATACTCAGGAAATTAAAGAAACAAGGACAGTGGAAGAGATAGGTTACAAAGTATAAGTTTTGATAAATCCAGCGTACTAAAATTCAGCTCTTGAGAGTTAGGGGACCAGCGCTCAATAATAAGTACCTCGTTGAGCTGAGCCTGGCAGTTTTCCTTCTTGCAGGCAAAGTCTAGGCTTCTTTCCATTCAGTAACCTGGCAACAGAGATGGTGTGTTAACTCCGCCTGCAGTCCTTTCCTTCCTCTGGAGGTCAAACAGCAACTGACCCAGAATCTCAGAATTGTATATTTAAGCAATTGAGCAAACTCTGATTTCAGTCATGTGATGAAGTCAGTCATTTTAGATGGTCATGACCCATCTTAGTGCACTACTTTGGAAGGTTGTTAGGGTAACAGTATAGCTTTACCTCCCCATCCGAGCTTCTATTATGAGGTGATGAGGTGACTGCATAAGCACTCATGCTAACTTTAGTGTAATGGGGTTTTGATGATTTTCTTTGTCCGCAGCTGTTTGGAAGCAGACAGCTCATCTGCAATCCTTTGTGTCAGCTTTCACTGCAACGTCTATACAATGTAACATGTTCAGAAGCTTCTAGAAATATGAACATGTGATCAGTCTGTCATTTTATGAGTCCAGCAAAGTAGTCCACTTTTGAAAGATACAGAACTTAAATGCAAAACTATACAAGAGAAGACAGTTTCCTTTGGAATTTTTCTTTACGCATCTGACAATGATAAGGAAAAAAAGAAGTTTGACTATTTCTCAGCTGTACATAAATGATGCTGGGGCACTATTTTCAGAGAAGTAGGATTGTCCATAAATTCATAAGACCATAAGACATAGGAGCAGAAATTAGGCCATTCAGCCCATCGAGTCTGCTCCAACATTCAAACATGGCTGATAAGTTTCTGAACCCCTGCTTTCTCCCCATAACCCTCAATGCCTTTTACAAGAACCAATCTATCTCCATCTTAAATATATTCAATGACCTGGACTCCACAGCCTTCTGTGGCAGTGCATTCCATAGATTCACCACTCTCTGGCTGAACAAGTTTCTCCTTAATGGTGGTGCATAGTGTCTTGCCAACTTATCCCGCAGTGAATGCTACTGAACAAAGACTATCTGTTTATTATCACATTGCTGTTTTGGGGATTTTGCAGTGTGGAAATGGCTGCTGCTTTTCCAACGTTACAAGAGCGAGCACATTTCAAAAGTTCCTCATTGGCTTCAAACTTCTTTTGAACTTTCTGTCTCAGGGACGCAGAATCCTATCAATGGATGGTGAAGGAGTTAGTGGTGTGAACATAGTAAGTCAGAAAATAGGAGCAGGAGTAAGATATCTTGCTGGAGGCAAAACCTACTTCTTCAGTGCAGCCATGAGTGCAGTCCACCTCCGGAACATTTACACATAACATATGCTCTCCTGGTGAATTATTTCCTAGCTCTTTACAGACAATACAGCAATGTATTACAGAGAGTTTCAGAAATCAAATGTCTATGTACAAGAAGGGTGAAGAGTGCAGAGAGGGAGAAAGACAGTGAGTAAGTCAGACAGAAATAAAGATCTTAATCAAGTGCCATTCCTACATAATGACACCAAGCACCTTACATCCAGTTAATTACCTTTAATTTGCCATCACTGCTGTAATGTTAGGAAATGTGGCATTTGTATAATGTTCTACAAACGGCAATTAAGTAAATGCCCAGATATTCTGTTTTAATGATGTTAGTTGCCAGATGTTAGCTTGGATTGCAGAAATATTAGAATATTTTTTAATCCTCTTTGGTGAGAAGGAATAATTCGGCCAAGTGTTTTCCTACTGTTGTGCACATTGGAGTACAGTTAATAAAAAGCCAGATTAAAATGTCCAATTTACCTCCATAATATGTTATTTGATTTTAAATTTGAACAGAAGAGACTGCCAGTAGTCAGGAATTTGGGAGGATGACTTATTATTGGAACCATTCTGCAAAGTAGTTTCCAAATGGAGGAGTTGTGCCTGACTCTCCAGGAGTTAACAGGGCTGTCAACATTCGGAAATGTTAGGAGTCCAGATTATGACACAACTTCATTCAAATACATACAATTAAGGATTCCTCTTTTCAGCTCTTTGGCCCTTTTTAGCCTGCTCCACCATTCAATGTGATCAAGATTAATCAGCCAACTCTATAACCTGTTCCTGCTTTTCCCCATCCCCTTTGTTCTCTTTTGTCCAAGTACTATATCCAACTCCTTAACGTCGTACAATGTTTTAGCCTTGATGGCTTTCTGTTGTGGTAGTGATGTTTTGAAAGATCATGTAGAGATTGGGTCAGCATTCTGATTTAAACCCAAAGCCTGCAAAATCCATGTTGCCTACACTATCTCTGAAGTAGGTAATAAAGCGTGCAGTAAAAAGTTTTCACAATCAAACTCTGGAGTTGAACCAAATAATTTAGCAGGGAGTGTGCTACCAACTAAGCCACACTGACATTAGGCTGCAGCTAATGACGCCCTAAAGCTGACAACTCTGTATTCACTGGTAAATCTTGCTTATTGTGGCACAATTTTAATATAGTGTAAAAATTCAGACAAAGAGTAGTGGATAACCATTAATGTTCTTTATTTTTCTATCGTTCGCTCTCTTTATTATTCCCTTTCTCACTTTTTCTCTTAATATGCATTCTTTACAAATTTATTCTAGTTTGAAGGAGGTGAACAGAAATAGAAAATGGGTTAGAAATTACGATGAAAAATAGGCATTTAAATTATTTTCAAAAGAAAAGAGAAAATTATGGCCTGTGGTGCCAACACTTCAAGAAAGAGTCTTAAACTATAACTTTCTGTGAATGTTTGATGAAATCAGATGAGTTCACATAATGACACGCTTCTTCACAAGCCTTGCTAATATAGCTTTCAATATGTCAAAGGTTCCCATTGCTCCTGCACATGTGCCCAGTAATTAAAGGTTTATGGTGCAGCCTTTGAAGTCTTGAATTTGGATCATGAGATGCCGATTTGATTTCAAAGCCATACTTATTCACAGAGGTGTACGTGACGATTTCTGATCTGTGATGCTTTTCTTTACACCTATTATGCTGCAGCTCGCAATGAGTGGAATTCTGTTTTGCATTACAGTCTCCGAGCGGATTGATGCTTCTGAATCTGCTTGATTCATGCTCTAACAAATAGATAGTGGACTAATTATCACCAGTTTGGTGTTGAATATTCCATCACTACAATAGGACTCCACAACAATGCCCAGCAGCAATCAACCTTTCATGTGCAATCAGAAATCCTGATAAACCTTCGCCACCACACCCTTCCCTATTCCCCTGCCATCATTCTAGGGTGGATAGGCCACAATATCTGATTTCCCTGATGAAAAGGAACACTTATAACATCACTGATTCTTGAATTTATTTCATCTGGTCTTTAAACCAGTTTGTGGTGCCTTGATCCAGGAGCCTTGATCTATCATTTAGTTTCCTAATTAATGCCTCTATTTGAACTCATACATGCAGACATCAGGTAAGTACAGGGCAAGGTGAGCAGGACGTGACAATGAAGTTGTTAGCATGAGGCTTGGGCTATTTTCATAAATTTCCAGTATCCATTTGAGTAATCAGCTCCTCCTTCGATTACACTGCAAATCGAATACGTCATGGTCAGAATTTCCAGCAAAATCTCAAACCTCAACAAACAGTAAGAATCCATGGCTCATCAGGGCCACATGCATCAGGAAGTTTTATTTGAGTGTGACTACCTTTGTACCTTTCTTTTTTCACCTCAGCAAGTATTCATATTTGCAATTCTCAAGCAATTGATGTCTATCTGCTAGGTGAAACTGATTTGACCCTCACTCTGCATCCTTTTAGGCTGCACAATGTCAGTGCAGAAGAGGACCTGAGCGCAATCAAATGTTTTATCATTCAAGGCTTCAGCTCAGACTATGATATATAATCCAAAAGGTTTAGATATTGTAACAGGAATGTCTGCATGTGGTAAAATAACCAGCACACCTGAGCAACAGCAGCTACTGGTGGCAGAGATTATCCAGGAAAATCCTCACTGGAGGGCAAGCTCTTCTTATAAATCTGCTGAACAGGACATTGATGAGGGCTTCATGACTATACAGCCACAAAAAAGAAATGGGTGGCCTCACACCAGCACTAGTACCAGAAAAATCAATAAATAGCCAAGGAATCTCAGTGCCATGGCAATGGTGGTGGCGCGGTCTGTCTGGTATCACCTTGTATGGCATTAAACATTCCATAGTCTGTACTAGAGACTGTTGTCACCTCCAGGTCCAGATTTTCTCACCAAGAGTCAATGTGGCCAATTTTTGCTTCTGAGTGTTCCTTTTTGTATAGCTGTCTCCACTGTCCTATCAGGAGAGTTTTATTTTAAGAACGAGCCTTAATTCTCTGGAATTTCGAAGAATGATAGGTGGTGGTGGAATAGCAATAGGGTTGATTGGTGTCACTTTTGATCCCAAAGTAACTACTTATTTGTTCAATCATTAAGACCCCCATTTCCATCTCTGTAATATCACCTGACTTGACCCTGCCTCAGTTTATCTGCTACTGATATTCTCATTCATCCCTTCATTACCTCAGAGGTTGACTATTCCAAGGTTCTCCTATCTCAATTCCCACATTCTACCAGCTGGAAACTTGAGATCCCACAAAACTCTGTTGCCCATGCCTGAGGTTGCAGCAGTCCCACCTCCACTAGACTCACTGATCTATATTGTCTTCTGGTCAAAGCAGCATTGTGATTTTAAAATTCTGACTCTGGTTTTCAAATCCTTGCATAATCTTGTCTCCACAGCTCTGTAATTTACTCCAGTACCTCAACCATCTGCAACATCTGACAGACCTGCTTCCCAACTTTTAATTGTTCCAAGAATGTGGCTGTGCCTTCAACTGCTACCCTTCCACCTTGATGTCCTCCGATAAGGAACTCTTTCAAACCTCTCAGCCCAAACCTTTGCTCATCTGATCTCATATTGACTTATGTAACTCTATCCTATTTTGTTTTATAATGTTCCTGCAAAGTGCCTTGGGTATTCTATAATATTGAAAGCACTACATAAATACAATTTATTGTTGTAGATACTGTAAGATAATTTCCCTTGGGTGGAGAGTAGAGAACTAAGGGGAAAATTATTTTGTGCTCAGAAGGTTGTGAATCATTTGAATTCTGTGTCCCATTGATTTCCTTTATTCTTACATGGACTGTGAGCACTGCTGGCAAGACCAGGTTTTGTTGCCCATCCCAATTACCCTTGAATTGATGGGCTTTATAGGCCTATTCATTATGTGTCAACTTGATTTCTGTGGTTCTGGAGTCTTGTGTAAGCCAGATCAGGTCAGGATGCCAAATTTCCTATTCAAAAGGATATGAGTGAACCAAATGGCAATCAACATGTCTTTCAATCAGAACAACATTTTTAAAATTGCTGGTTTTATTGAATTTCACTTCCTGCCAGGGTGAACCCATTAACCCCTGAACATTAGTCTGTACCTCTGGATTACCAATCCACTGATATTATCATTATGCCACAGGATGTTCCGTCATTGAGTACATTCAAGATTGAGACTGATAGACTTTTGACACTAAGGGAACCGAGGGCTTGTGTATAAAAGTGAGATAACAGATCAGCCGTGACCACAGAGGACAGCTGCATGCTTAAGAAACTACATGATCTATTCCAGTTCCCAATTCTTATGTTTACAAGTCCTTATATTAATGGTCCTGAGAACGCCCAATCCCGCTCAGACTCGATTGCTATTTCTATTCAAAAATGTCCTACTTGACTGTGGTAGCCCCCATCAAAGTTCCCCTCACTGTACAATAAGTACAAAATCTGTATGTGAGAATCCTTTGTTCTTGCACAAAATTGCTACATCCACAGCATTTTCTGATCTGCATTGAGCATTGAACAAAAAGACACATGTGGCTTTTCTAAGTATGAAAAGACTTTGTTGAAACACATCCCACATAAAGATTATTAGCATTAAGATGAACATCTAAGGGACGACAATGTGCTCTAATTTCATGTGTTATATTCAGTGTAAGCTTCAGTGAGTGGACTGAGCAAGCAATGAACAAAGAGAGTGAATTAAACTGGGAGGTACATGAAAACCCTTTCATTTGCTTAAAAAGCAATATCAGACACTCTGGGGAATGCATTGTACCAGGAGCAGATGGGTTTAACCCTGCAGTGATAACTGAATAAAATTGGAGGCTTACATACTTTGAAAAATGTATTTTGTTGCAGATTCCTTATGAGATCACTTAGCTATTCTTGCAAGATGTTATAAATTTGAAGTGACATTTTTACTTCCTGAAAGCACATGGGATGCTTTCCCATGAACAATGTCTTGTACTCCAAGCAATTTGAAGCAAACATTTCTGTCCTCGCTCATCTTAGCCAAGTGACAGTTTCTTCTGTGAAAAGCTTACCACTTATTAGATTCCTAAGTTCTGAGTACAGATATTTCAGCACTTTCACCTCCTTGCTCATTTTCGGTTTCAATCTACGGGCTATGATACTTGCTTTGGCAAATGTTCAGCAAGGCCCATGACATACTGACCTACCTTCTCAAGTAAATGTCCATCAGCTATCCAATACTTTGCTTCCGCTTTGCTATTCTCAGTCGTTATCAGCGAAACAAGGTCACTGTAGAAGAGACCTTGAGAATATATCATCAGGTGCATCATCCTCCCCAGAGATAGCTCAGATATTGACATTCCGCATGTTCAAATAGACTCTGCACATTGTCAAATATCCAGCATAATTAAGCAGTGACAGAAGCTGCTACTGGTGGCAGGAATTATCCAGGAGAAAGCTTGCTAGTGAGGGCATTCTCAGAGTGTTCTTCATTGAGTCCGTTGTTTCTCTCTGCTGCTTCTTGCTTCCTCAAGGAGATTATATGGCTGGATGAGGCATGGTGTTTTGTTGTGAGTTTGGGGTGGATCAGAGAGAGAGAGAGAGAGAGAGAGAGAGGAGTAGGGGAAAGAGGAACTGTTTGGCTGTCATGGTGTCTGCAGAAGGGATGATGGACCAGCCCACCAAATTTTCCTGCTCACCAAATTTGCATGTACATATGAATTCTCAAATATGTGGAACCAGGCCTTAAGTAAAACAGATATCATACTCGGACTGAACAGATCCTTACAAATGTTTTCAGTTTTGAATTAGAGTCATAGAGGTGTACAGCACAGAAACAGATCCTTCAGTCCAACTCGTCCATGCCAACCAGATATCCCAACCTAATCTAGTCCCATTCGCCAGCACTTGGCCCATAATCCTCCAGACTTTTCCTATTCATATACCCATCCAGATGCCTTTTAAATGTTGCAATTGTACCAGCCTCCATCACTTCCTCTGGCAACTCATTCCATGCACGCACCACCCTCTGCGTGAAAAAGTTGTCCCTTAGGTCCCTTTCTCCTCTCACCCTAAACCTATGCCCTCGTTTTGGTCTTCCCCACCCCAGGGAAAATACTTTGTCTATTTATCCTATCCATGTCCCTCATGGTATTATAAACCTCTATAAGGTCACCCTTCAGCCTCCGACTATCCAGGGAAAACAGCCCCAGCCAATTCAGGCTCTCCCATTAGCTCAAATCCTCCATCCTTGTAAATCTTTTCTGAACCCTTTCAAGTTTCACAACATCCTTCCAACAGGAAGGAGACCAGAATTGCATGCAATATTCCAAAATTAGTCTAACCAACATCCTATATAGTCACAACCTGACTTCCCAACTCCTGTACTCAATACTCTGACCAAAAAAGGAAAGCATAGCAAATGCCTTCTTTACTATCCTATCTACCTGCGACTCTACTTTCGAGGAACTATAAACCTGTACTCCAAGGTCTCTTTGTTCAGCAACACCCCCTAGGACTTTACCATTAAATATATAAGTCCTGCTCTGAGTTGCTTTTCCAAAATGCAGCACCTCACATTTATCTAAGTTAGATTCCATCTGCCACTCCTCAGCCCATTTGCCCATCTGATCAGATCCTATTGTAATCTGAGATAACCTTTTTTCCTATCCACTATTCCTCCAATTTTGGTGTCATCTACAAACTTACTAACTATACCTCTTATGCTCACATTCAAATCATTTATATAAATGCTGAAAAGTATTGGACCCAGCGCCGATCCTTGTGGTACTCCACTGGTCACAGGCCTCTGTAAAACAACCCTCCACCACTACCCTCTGTCTTCTACCTTTGTGCCAGTTCTGTATCCAAATGGATAGTTCTCTCTATATTCCATGAGATCTAACCTTGCTAACCAGTCTCTCATGGGGAATCTTGTCAAATGCCTTACTGAAGTCATTATAGATCACATCCACAACTCTGCCCTCATCAATCCTCTCTGTTACTTTTTCAGAAAACTCAATCAAGTTCATTAGACATGATTTCCCATGCACAAAGCCATGTTGGCTATTCTAAGCAGTCCTCGCCTTTCCAAATACATGTACGTCCTGTCCCTCAGGATTCCCTCCACCACCGACATCAGGCTCAATGATCTGTACTTCCCTGGCTTGTCCTTACCACCTTTATTAAATAATGGTACCACGTTGGCCGATCTCCAGTCTTCTGGCACCTCATCTGTGACTATCTCAGACTATCACAAGTATCTCAGCAAGGGGGCCAGCAATCACTTCCCTAGCTTCCCACAGAATTCTAGGGTACACCTGATCATATCCTGGGGATTTATCCACCTTTATGTGTTTCAAGACATCTAGCACTTCCTCCTTTTTAATATGGACATTTCTCAAAATGTCACCATCTATTTCCCTACATTCTATGTCTTTCTTCTCCTTTTTCACAGTAAACACTGATGCAAAATTCTTGTTTACTGTCTCCCCCATCTCCTACAGCTTCACACAAAGACCGCCTTGCTGATCTTTGAGGGGGCCTATTCTCTCCCTAGTTATCCTTTTGTCCTTAATGTATTTGTAAAAACCCTTTGGATTCTCCTTAGCCCTATTTGCCAAAGCTATCCCATGTCCCGTTTTTGCCCTCCAGATTTCCCTGTTAAGTGTACTCCTACTGGCTTTATACTCCTGTCTCTCCTGTCTATAACTGACATATGCTTCCTTCTTTTTCTTAACCAAACCCTCAATTTCTTTAGTCATCTAGCAATCCTACACCTACCAGCCTTTCCTTTCACCTTAACAGGAATATACTTTCTCTGGACTTCTGTTATCTCATTTTTGAAGGCTTCCCATTTTCCAGCCATCCCTTTACCTATGAACATTTGCCCCCAATCAGCTTTTGAAAGTTTGCCAGTACAGTCAAAATTGGCCTTCCTCTAATTTAGAACTTCAACTTTTAGATTCAGTCTATCCTTTTCCATCACTATTTTAAAACTAATGGAATTATGGTTGCAGACCCCAAAGTGCTCCCCCACTGACACCTCAGTCACCTGCCCTGCCTTATTTCCCAAGAGTAGGTCAAGTTTTGCACCTTCTCTGGTAGGTACTTGCCCATACTGAATCAGAAAATTTTCTTGTACACACTTAACAAATTCCTCTCCATCTAAACCCTTAATACAATGACAGTCCCAGTGTATGTTTGGAAAGTTAAAATCCTCTACCATAACCACCCCATTATTTTTACAGATAACTGAAATCTCCTTACAAATTCCTTTCTCAATTTCCCTCTGACTATTTGGGGGTCTATAATACAATACCATTAAGGTGACCATCCCTTTCTTATTCTCAGTTCCACCCAAATAACTTCCCTGGATGTATTTCCAGGACTATCCTCCCCCAGTACAGCTGTAATATCAAAAAGGCCACTTCCCCTCCTCTCTTGTCTCCCTTTCTATCCTTCCTGTAACATTTGTATCCTGGAACATTAAGCTGCCAGTCCTGTCCATCCCTTAGCCATGTTTGTGTAATTGCTATGATATCCCAGTCCCATGTTCCTAACCATGCCCTGAGTTCATCTGCCTTTCCTGTCCGGCCTCTTGCACTGAAATAATGCAGTTTAATTTATCAGTCCTGCTTTGTTCTCTGCTTTGTCAGTGACTGTGCTGATTGTTTGACTCACTTCTTTTCTCAACTGTACCAGTCTCAGATTGATCTCTTTCCTCAGTGTACCCCTGCCCCCCCACCCACCCCCGCACCTTACTACTTTAAATCCTCCCTAGCAGCTTAAGCAAATTTCCCTGACACTATATTAGACCCCTTCCAATTCAGGTGCAATCAGTCCTCTTTGTACAAGTCACTTGTACCCCAGAAGACATTCCAATGATCGAAAAATGTGAATCCTTCTCCCATACACCAGCTCCTCAGCCACGCATTCATCTGCTCTATCCTCCTATTCCTACCCTCACTAGCTCACAGCACCGGGAGTAATCCAGATATTGCTACTCTCGAGGTCCTCCTTTTTAAATTCCTGCCTAACGTTCGATATTCTCCCTTCAGAATCTCAACCTTTTCCCTTCCTATGTCGTTGGTACCAATGTGTACAATGACCTCCTGCTGGTCCCTCGCCCCTTTGAGAACGGTCTGCACCCTCTCTGAGACATCCTTGATCCTGGCACCAGGGAGGCAACACATCATTCAGATTTTTTGCTGCTGGCCGCAGAAATGTTTGTCCATGCCTCTGACTAGAGAATCCCCTAATACAATTGATCGCTTGGAGCCCGACATGCCCTTCATTACATTAGAGGAGAAAGTGAGGTCTGCAGATGCTGGAGATCAGAGCTGAAAATGTGTTGCTGGAAAAGCGCAGCAGGTCAGGCAGCATCCAGGGAACAGGAGAATCGACGTTTCGGGCATAAGCCCTTCTTCAGGCTTATGCCCAAAACGTCGATTCTCCTGTTCCCTGGATGCTGCCTGACCTGCTGCGCTTTTCCAGCAACACATTTTCAGCTTCATTACATTAGAGCCTGCCTTGATACCAGAAACTTGGCTGGTCAAGCTACATTCCTCTGAAAGTCCATCACCCCCAACATTTTCCAAAATAGCACACTTGTTTGAAATGGGGATAGCCACAGAAGACTCCTGTACTAACTGCCTACCTCTCCTATCCTTCTTAGAGTTAACCTATCTACCTGACTGTATCTGCAGTTTTTTCCCTTCCTATAACTGCCATCCATCTCACCCTCTAGCCCTTGTAAATTTGTTATTGCCTCTAATTGTCACTCCAATGGATCCATTCGATCTGACAGGTTTCGCAACCAATGACATTTATTGCAGATTCAATCCTCAGTAACCCAAAAACTCTCTCGAAATTCCTATATCTAACAAGAAGAGCACATCACTCTACTAAAGGTAATTTTGCTCCTTCCAATCTACAGTCCCAGAAAATAGCATCATCTTACTGCTCTACAAAACTCTGCTCTAGGCTAACTTAATACTTATGGCTTATATTTTTAAAATTTAACCAAGTGACAGATCCCAGTAAAAACATAAAATCAAGAAAGAACCCATTATACTCCCTATTGTAGATTTACAGCAACGCTACACTTAAAACTCTTCACTTACCTGTTTCTGTGCTGTGACGTCTCCCAAACAGCTTCCTCCAAGATCAGTTGTGAATTTCATTGTTTGTGAATTTTTCCTAGACACACTCTGATGCCCAGCGATATATGAATTCAAACAGCAAAGGCAGTAACTGTGCAGATTCACTGCGGTGTCAGTTGGCAGTGTAGGTTTCTATCTCTCTCCCCCTTACAGACCAAGTGCTCATTGTCTTTGTCTGTCTTTCTCCCTTTTAAAAGTGTAATTGTTTTGACTTCAGGGGGACCTGATTGAGGTCTACAAAACCATGAGAGATATAGACAGGGTGGATAGCAAAAAGCTTTTTCCCAGAGTGGGGTACTCAATTACTAGGGGTCACAAATTCAAGATGAGAAAGGGAAAGTTTAAGGGAGATATGCATGGAAAGTTTTTTACGCAGAGGGTGCTGGCTGCCTGGGACATGGTACCAGCGGAGGTGCTAGAGGCAAGCATGATAGCATCATTTAAGATGTATCTAGGCAGATACATGAATGGGCAGGGAGCAAAGGGATACAGATCCTTAGAAAATATGTGACAGGTTTAGATAGAGGATCTGGATCGGCTTGGGTTGGAGGGCCAAATGGCCGATTCCTGTGTTGTAATTCTCTTTGTGTTCTTTGTGCTCGTTGTGATTCGAAAGGCTTTACTCATCACGCTGGTGATAGTGAATGCTGACCTTCCACTTTTCATGGAACAATAGGCTCCCCTATTGTGCAGACTTATGAGCCAATGTCTGGTTCTTTGGTCCTAAATCATAGGGAGGCACCTTCCTCAATTGTTTGGTTTAAATTACAAAGTTCTTGTTCAACAAATTAGAGAGAGAGGAGTGGAAATCTCAGTCCTAGAAAATTGTGACCAAATTGTCAATGCATTGATGGACCATATCACAAAAGTGTCATAGAATCTAAAAACCAATTAGGCCCATCAAATCAAAGCTGGTTCACTGTAGAGCAATCCATTCAGTCCCATTACCTTGTCAAATAAACTGGAATCATAGAATCCCTATAGTGCAGGAAAATGCTATTTGGCCCATCGGGTCTGTACCAACCCTTCGAAGAGCATCCTGCCCAGACCCAGCCTATCTTTGTAACCTTGCATTCTACATGGTTAACCCACTTAACCTGCACATCCCTGCTCACTATGGGGAAATTTAGCATGGCCAGTCTATCTAACCAGCACATCCCTGGACACTATGGGGCACTTTAGTATGGCCAATCTACCTAACCAGTATATCTCTGGACAACTATGGGAAAATTTAGCCTTGCATACTCTGGACTGTGGGAGGAAACTGGAGCACCCAGTGAAAACCCACACAGACATGAGGAGACCATGCAAAATCCACACAGTCACCTGAGGGTGGAATCAAACCTGGGTCTCTGGGACCATGAGGCAGCTGTGTTAACCACTGAGCCATTGTGCCATGCCTTACTTTTGAGCTTGTGCTACTGGTTATTTTGATCTGGGAAAAAAAGTCCCCTGCAAGGGTATTACCTTGAAGTGCCTATCAAATTATCTTTGGAAATCTTTGATTGTCTTAATTTCAGCCATTGTCATAGGCTTCAAGTTCCAGACCACAACGAATTGCTGCATAGAAAGTTCTTCCTCACATTTCTCCTCCATCTCTTGTCCAACATCTGAAATTTGTGTTCCTTAATCTTTTACCATGAGCTACTGGGGAGAGTTTTTTCTTTGTCTACTTATCTAAACCTGTCACCATTTGTTAACTTCTGCTATATCTCTCTTCATTCTCTTTTGTTCCGAGGAAAATAACCACTATTTCTCCAAAATAACCAGGTAACTAAAAACCTCATTCTTGCACTTCCATTTTGTTTGGTCTCTTCAATTTGTTGCATTACTTTTCCTTTTTTTGTCGGAGCGAATCTTTCTTTAAATAAGTCAGGAGTTACTTCACTTATCGATTGAATGACTATCAGATCAAATGTTTTTCTAAAGGATTTCTGTTCAAGTGGAGATGAATATAAATAACCTAGTTAGGGTAGACGATCAGGGGCTGGATCTTGACTATAAGTGGTAGTAGTGAGTAGTATAAGCAGGCAATAGTGAGTCAGCTGTATCTTGTTTCAAAACTCTCCTGATGTTTATTCCCAATGGAGAGAGATGTGAACATCAAGAGAGGTGCGGAATTGGTATGAGTCCTTTTACACAGTTATGCCAAGTGAAAGTATTGCATTTTCCTGGCACATGGAGATGGGTTTGGGGCTCGATAAAGGGGGAAAGCAAAGGAAATATCACTGTGAGATTTTCCCTGGGAAATACAGGACTTTCACTCCCACTTTATCCAAGTAATAGATTTCATGAGCTTTGCAGTGAGCCATTGAATTGCAATTCAATTTAAGGTCTTCATTTATTTATGTAGAGCAATTCACAAAGTAGACTTCGCCCCAGGTAACAATTATGCCCTTACTGTCACTTCATGGAACCCGATACCTCCACTAACACTTGCCTGGCTGCAATAGCAGACGCTTCCTTGCCACTGAAGGTACTGTGTGTTTCTGCCATTCCTTCTGATGGTCAGGCATTGTCCACAGTGCCAGAGTGGTTGGGTGACTGTTTTCATTGGTTGCAATGAACACCACATGTCATGACTCCGGAACTTGCCGTTGTTCTGTACGAGATTTCCCCGGCCCACCCCACTCACTTATTCAGGTTACCATCAAGTAAACCACCCCAATGTCGAGATTGGGCATTGCTACCAAAATTCACCCAAGCCAATCTCTCCATGGATTAGGAGTGAAGAATAATTGCTCTGTGGGTTCCTTCACCCAGCGAGTGGTGAGTCTGTGGAATACTTGGCCACAGAAAATGATTGAGGTAGAACAGAAAGTGACTGTCATTTCTGCTTTCTTACTTAATGCAGGTTTCCATGCTATCACAACCAAAATTTAGGTCTGGATATTTGATGATTTGGAAAGACTTCAGAGGCCATTAAAGATAATGGACAGGTCCCAATTCCAGGCCACCTTCCAAGGTTTCTCAATTTTGAGGAGTGTCTTTTAAGTGTATAAGTTGGTATGTCCTCACTTGACATTCCTGATTTGGTCAGCTCAATTGCAGAGATTGAGATGACTTACTCTTATGCAATTTTTATGGAGTTGGACCAGGTTTTTCAAGAGCAAAATTTCACAGCAATTCAAAGATGTCATGCACCATCGTCTATGTGAAGGAGCCTTTTGAAAGTTAAGTTCTAAAGTTCATCTCCATGTTTCCTTGCTGAGCAATGTCTCTTCTCCATTATGGTCCATTATTCCCTCATGCCAAGGTATGACCCTCCCATCCCCATCAGCCCTCATGCTGCTGTACACTCCTTCTCCCCACACCTCATGGTTGCTCTTGGCCTCCTGTGCAAAGGTATGCTCCTTCTCCCACTTCTCCCATGGTCCATCATGTCACCCAAACCAATGTATGCCCCATGTCTCTCACCCTTATGACACCCTATGCCAAGGTATGACACTTTCACGCCATTTACTTTCTATACACTACATGGAAACAATGAGCCCTGTAGTGAATGTTGGTGTGTCAAAGTAACATTCAACAATATTAACTCACTGATAAATTTCCATTACATTAGAATTCTTTGGCCAAAGTTTCCATAATACAGGTTGTTTAAAGTTTTGAAAACTGAAACTGCGTGCATTACATTCATTTAACCTTATTCAAATCAATACCGTAAAATTTACAGGAGCGGTTAGAGAGCCAAAGCAGAGATTCATGTATTTCAAAGGAATAATGGATGTCAAAGAGTCACAGGGTTCAACAGCACAAAAAAGGGCATACGGCCTATCAATTCAGCACCAGTTAAAAACAAGCACCGAACTATTCTAAACCCATTTTTCCCAGAACTTGACTCATAGTCTTGTATGTCTTGGCATTGCAAAGCACATGTAAATAATTCTAAATGTTATGAGGGTTTTTGTCACTATCACCCTTACAGGCAGTGAGTTCCAGATTCCCACCGCCCCAAGGCAGGTGGGTCAATCCAAATAATTTCCCAGCTTCCATTACCTGTCTCAAAGATGAAAATCTGACCCTGAAGGTACTGTGGTGTGGAGATATGTAAAATCTCATGGCCCATGATACTTTACAATGGTAACCTCATGGCCACCAGCCATGAGTGTGGCAGCTACAAGACTAATCTATTGCATTTGTGTGTTCATGTTGATATTTTTATCTGAATATTCTAGAGAATTCCAACTTCTCCTTTCATACAATGATATTTATGTGCAGTGATGCTGAGCAAGGTTCCTCCAAGGTCCAAAAGCCCTTCTACAGATAATGTATTTTAATAGATGTAAAATAATGTCTGGCATTCTATAATTTTGTCATATCCATTTTCAATGTGCATCAAGCATCTAACGGTAGATATTCTGACATTGCATATTCTGAATAATGCAATGGTGCCCAAGCTTTTAAAACAAAGCAGAATCCCTGACACCTTCTCAATGTAACAAAACAAAACTCCAATGGCCACACTTTAGCTACCTTAACAATGAGTAAGCAAATTTGTTGATTGATTAGTTTGAGCTTCATGTTGTTTATAGACAGATTAATAAGTAAGTGATTATGTTTAATTTGGGGTTAACAGAAAGAAAGCTATTTCAGTGCAGACAATAATTATTTTTCATTTCCATGCTCTTAAGAAAGAAGAACGGAAGGTGATTTGGTCCATCATGTTACTTGGTCCTTCTACAATATGCCAGAAGCATCACATCATTGACTCTCTTCAATCCATTTACTTTACTGAGAAAATGTTCGTCAAAGGTCTTTGCTGTACCATCCCCAAAGCGTCAAACCGTGCTAGAGTAGCATACTGTAAACCAAGCTTCACTATTCCTGGAGTAGTCTCAAAGTTAAAGTCTTTATCAAAGTATGCAAAGACTTCAACCTGTCTATATATACCCTGATGAAGGGAAAACATCAACCACATTTCTGTACTTATGAAGCATGACTACTTATTATAAATAAATAGGTTCTATCTCAGGTAAACAAGTATGAAATATGTTGACAAGTGTTTCTTCTAATTAAAATTTTAACACCTTATAAAACTCCTCCTACACATTCATACAAACAGATACAAATTATTGGTTTTATGGGTGGAGGAACTGGGGAAACAGATCAATGGTACCAGTTCACAGGGTTTTTGGGGTGTTCCTTTAGTTTCCCAAGCCCTTCAGAGCTGTCCGTCCTTCAAAAGAGGCTTCACATATTATGAAGTCTCTCAAATATTGGTTTAAAGCCACACCTTACAACAACTGGTAGGAGAAAATAATTGTCTTTCTTCAGACTTTAGGTGTTTTCTACTGTAGAGGGACACACCATCTCCCTTTTTAGGGTCCAAGAAAATAGTCACATAGTTGTGACAAACTGATGGCTTTTTGTCACCGACAACTGATCACCATCACACATAACCAATCAGCTGCTTGTTGCCACTTGAATCATAATTTGTGCACACCCCCTGTTGACATCCCTTTTGCAACCAATGCCTCCCCAACCACCCTCACTGTGTGGACAAAGCAGCAGTGTAAACATCACTTCCAATGAGTTTCAGTGATTTGCTTTTTAAAAATGTTATCGCTTCCAGAATTTTATTTTTAGAAGAAGATTTATTTTCCTATTTCAGTCCACCTTCAAAATGTAGAAGATTTTTTTAAAGAAGCACAGTTGTTACAAGGAATAATACAATTGAAATTTCATTCATAATATTTTAGTATTTAAATCATTGTCATTTCTTTTCCAATCATGGTTACCTTGAAGAAATTCTACACTTATCTCCAACTGAAACTACATTTATCACTTTTACCTTGTTCACTTTCATTGCTTCTACCTTCTCTTCTCATTATTGATCTCATACCATCCTTTTTGATCTTTCCTCCACCCAGTCCCCTTCCACTGAAAAGCTATTACATCTTTCAATAATTGCAGATAAAGGACACCAACCTGATATGTTAGTATGATTTCTTTCTCCACAGATGCTGCCAGACCTGCTGAGTATTTCCAGTATTTTCTGACTCTATTTCAGAATACCTATTTTTTTATCCATCAGCAATTGCCTTGACATTTCTTTGGTCTCAGTAGTCTCCTGGGCTCAGCAATTATCCTGTTTACAGACAGTCAATTATCTCCTTCAGTATATACAACACTTAATCCCTTTTCTAACTAATTATTCATCATGCTTCTTTTCTTTCTAAAACTGCATCAACATTAATTGCTACAACAGGAAGTCTATTCCATTTATGGAAGGAATGGATTTGATACGAAATTGTACCTTGTGAATATTTATTTCATGGATTGTAAGAAAACGGCCCATTGCACAATTAGACAGTCTAAGCTGTCAGCTATTAATAGTTATGGAAACTTGCAGAAGAACCCAGAAACAGATTGGTATTCACACTATACCTAATCCAGCCAATTAAATAGAAATGGATGCATGTAGTCGATTATATTTCACTCTTGCTGTGTCTGATCTTTATAATTGTTGTTCACAACTCGCATAGCATCAGAAAAATGTGATTAAAACACGCTCCGAGCTGGTATCCCACATCCTACCTCTGTAAACCTAAAGCCATCCAAAACTCCCTGTTACTCACATCTTCATCCACAGCACATTCCACACATCCCAGCTACCTATGTGTTCACTGATCTCCACACAATATCTATTTAATCTCTTCCAGTCTCACACTCTCCGTGACAGAACATTTAGAACATAGGAAAGACTGAAAGAACTGCAGATGCTGGAAATCAGAAACAAAAATAGAAAATACTGGAAAGACTTAGCAGGTCTGGCAACATCTCTGGAGAGAAATCAGAGTTAAGGTTTTGGGTCCAGTGACCCTCCCTTAGAACAAATATAGAACATAAATCAGTACAGCACAGGTACAGACCCCACATTACTTTTGTTCTGGCTTCGTGTGCATCCCCAATTTCAATTGCTCCATCGTTGCTGGCCATGCCTTTGGCTGCTCAGACCCAAGGTTGGAGTTCCTTGTCTTCACCCCTCTTTGCCTCTCTATGTTGCCTTCCTCTTTTAAAACACACGTTAATACCTGCTTCTTGGCTAAGCTTTTGGTCATCTGACCTAAAATCTCCTCATCTGGCTTGACATTATACTTTGTTCTGTAATGTTCCTGTGATGCACCTTAGGATGTTTCCTTATATTAAAAGCACTAGACAAATATGAGCACAAGCAGCAAGGCCAATGTCCTACCAAGTAGCTAATCAGAATTCTTCAGTACTTCAATCAATTAGCATATATCTAACCAGTATAAAATGAAAGGACCCAGTGGTGGGGCATATGTGCAGAATCGTTTGTGAAGTGATTGATATCTATAAGGCTTACTTCACGACCTGAAGTTCCACATTTTTTCTAGGCTGTACAATGGAGTTACTTAGGACAACAGTGAGACATGAGAGCATGGAGTTGCTGAAGAGAGTCTGGATCCATTTCTGAGCAGGACTGGTGAGAGATCTACAGGAAACTACATGAGACAAAAACATTTTATCATTGTAATTTTAGAAAATCATCAGTTAATGGTTGACATTATTGAACAAATGACTCACATGTTCAATTGAGTAAAATACTTGACATGCATGTTCATGCCCACAATTTTGCTGCTTACTAGCTAAATGTTTGCTGTGTTTGCAATGTTACTCAAAAGACCAAGATTATGGATAGATGTCTGTCAGTAGACAAGGCTATCTGCTGCAGCCCATGATGGCTTTGCTCCACTGAAGTGTTGTGATACAGAAGGAGGCCATTTGGCCCATTTTGTCTGCACTTGCTCAAGGATAAAAAATGAAGATGATTCAAATAGGTGTATACGGCTGCTGGGGTTTTGATGGAGTATACCATAAGCATCTGAAGCTTTCTACGTTCCCATCACTTCACACACTCACTTTCTTCAGCTACATGCTAAAGCTCCTTTGTTTTGAAGTCTGCACCAGGACAAAATGAAGAAGCTATGCCTCTTTTCTCAAGAAAAGAGAAGGTTGGTTATAAAATGGTTTGATAGAATAGACTTAGAAAAAAATGTTTCAACTTGTGAGAAAACAGAAAGTAGTTACATCAATAAATGACAGTTACAAATCAAATAAATTTAAGGAAAAAGTCTTTAACCCAAGAGTAGCTCAATAAAGGCTAGGTTAAGGTGAATAGACTAGCTGCTGATGGGAAGTTCAATAGTTGAGTGTAGGTAGAGTAAGGCTTCAGTTATTTCCTTAATGAAGTTGTACATGGGAAAATACCTTATTCCTGTCAACTTTACTGTAGCGTAACAGTTCAGTGACTTTTACTGTGACTTATGTGACCCTTGATACTTCTTCACCCAGAGATGCTTGGAATTGGTTCATCTGTGTGTATAACAGAAAACATTCCACCAATAGGTCCAGACCCTGCCTTTATGCTGATAACTATCATCTGACTTGAAAATTTTTTATAACCTTTGCCTCATTCCAAACTTCCATGTTTTGAAATTCTGTGTATGCTTTAGTGATTTAATAAGGCAAATTAAACAGCTTTTATTACTTTTCATTTCCCTTTTTGGGTAGGAGAATGCATGAAAGCAACTCTAAGTAGAGGTCAATAATTGTGCTTTCACTTCTATTGCTATCCATTTACACACATCTATAATTTTAATAGAATTATTAAATCGAGGAAAGGAAGGATGGAAGGGAAAATAAACTGGCTGATTATACTCTGATAAATATATTAATGAGGGAAATTGTCACGATGTTTAATATATTGACTTAAATACGGTGAAAATTCAACAGTCAGTAAAATGCATGATTAAGTTGCCCAGCTGTTCCTATTTCAGCATTGTGAAGAGACCAGTCCCTTCTGATGCAAACCTCAGTCACCCCAACATCCTGTCTACTTGCCATGACATGTTTCTATGGCAGCACAGGAGATGTAACACCTGTCTTTTTGCCTCTTCTTTGCTCATCATCCCTCCCTCCAAACAAAACAGTGATTTATTTGTACTTCTTTCAATTTAAAGCACTGTATTCCCTGTCCAGGATCAAAGAAAGTCTGGGTAATAACTTTACAGAACATTCATTTAATCTGTAAGTGTCTTTTCAAGATTCTTGCAGCTTATACTGCTATTGTGGAGTAAGTCTGGAAGAGGTTAGGAGCCCAGCATCACTTCAAACAGATTGTTGGAGTTGAAGGTGCTTCCAATATAATTGTTTATTCATACGTTGTTTCACAGAATCCCTACAGTGTGATAGCAAGCCATTCAGCCCATTGATTCCACACCAATCCTCTGAACAGAATCCCCCCCCATCCCCGTAACCCTGCATTTCCCATGGCTAATCCACCTAACCTACACATCCCTGGATACTACGGCAATTTGACATGGCCAATCTACCTAACCTGCATATCTTTGGTCTGTGGGAGGAAACCCACACAGACATTGGGGGAATGCACAAACTCCACACAGATAGTCACCTGAGGGCAGAATTGAACCTGGGTCCCTGGTGCTGTGAGGCAACAATGCTAACCACTGAGCCACTGCACTGCTCAACAATGTATGATTATTTAGATGCCTTAATGAGGTTGTATTTCTTTTCAAAATCTTTTATTTTGACATTATTTATTACATCACTGCTGGCTTAACTTATTAATAACATATTCAAGTATCAACCCTTTACACTGCACGTGTCATAGAATAGAGAACATAACACAAGAACAGGCCATTTGGCTCACCATTTCTGTGCTAACCATGATGCCATTCTAAACTAATTCCATCTGCATGCACAGGTTCTGTTTTCATCTATATGTTGCCTGTTCATGCAACTGTCTAAATGCCTCTACTATCTCCCATGGCACTGTGTTTCAGGCACCTACCAGCCTCTATGAAAAATACTTTCTTCACACATCTTCTTTAAGCTTTTTCCTTCTCGCTTAAAACCTATGCCCCCTCTTTTTTGACATTTCCATTCTGGGAAAAAGGTTCTGACTATTCACCGTATTCATGCCTCTCATAATTTTATATATTTCTATCATGGCACACCTTAGCCTCCAATGCTGTAGCGAAAACAATCCAAGTTTGTCTAACCTTTCCTTCTCGCTACACTCCAATCCAGGCAACATCCTGGTGAACCCCTTTTGCACCCTCTCCAGGGCCTCCACATCCTTCCTATAGTGTAGCAACCCAGAGATGCACACACTACTCCACATTTGACCTAACTAAAATCTTAGCTGCAACATGACTTGCCAACTTTTATACTCAGTGTCCTGATCACTGAAAGCTAGAATGCCGTATACATTCTTTACCGCCTTATCCACGTGTGTTGCCACTTTCAGGGAGCTATGGGCTTACACCCCAAGATCCCTCTGTATCAATATCCTAAAGGTCCTGCCATTTAATGTATACTGTATATTTTACCCTTGCAGTTAACCTCCCAAAATGCATCACATTACACTTGTCTAGATTACACTCCATTTGCCATTTCTCCACCCAACTTTCCAAATGATCAATATTCTGTAACCCTTGACAACCTTCCTCACTATCCTCAGCACTACCAGTTTTTGTGTCATCTGCAAACTTACTAGTCTGACCACCTGCATTTTCATCCAAATCCTTTTTATATATTGCAAACAACAGAGGTCCCAGCATTGATCCTTGTCGAGTACCGCTGGTCACAGACTTGCAGTCAAAAATTACCCCTCCATAATTACCTCTGTCTTCAAAGACCAAGCTAATTTTGTACCCAATTTACCAAGTCACCAGGGATTCCATGTGACTTAATCTTCTGGGCCAGCCTACCATGAGGGACCATGTCAAATGCTTTAACAAAGTCATTGAGGTCAACATACACTGCCCTACCCTCATCAATCATCTTCATCACTTTCTAAAAACATGAATCAAATTTGTGACACAAGACCTCCCCCATATAAAGCCATGCTGACTACCCCTAATAATTCCATTCGTTTCCAAATATGAGTAAATCCTGTCCCTGAGAATCTTCTCCAACGATTTCTGTACCACTTACTTGCCTCTAATTTTCTGGATTATCCCTTCTTTAACAAAGGAACAACATTGGCTATCCTGTAGGCTTCTGGGACGTTGCCTGTGATTAAAGAGAATACAAAGATCTCTGTCAAGACCCCAGCAAACTCCTCCTTCACCTCCTTTAGTATCCTGGGATAGATCCCATCAGGCCCTGGAGGCTTACCTACCTTAATGAATTTCAAGACACCCTGCATTTAACAAAGGAACAACATTGGCTATCCTGTAGGCGTCTGGGATGTTGCCTGTGATTAAAGAGAAGAGATCCTACCACCAAGGATATATTTCCCTCCCCTCCCCTATCAGCATTCCGGAAAGACCACTCCCACCGCGACACCCTCGTCAGGTCCACACACCCCACCAACCCAACCTCCACTCCCGGCACCTTCCCCTGCTACCGCAAGAAATGCAAAACTTGCGCCCACACCTCCCCCCTCACTTCCCTCCAAGGCCCCAAGGGATCCTTCCATATCCATCACAAATTCCCCTGCACCTCCACACACATCATTTACTGCATCCGCTGCACCCGATGTGGCCTCCTCTACACTGGGGAGATAGGCCGCCTACTTGCGGAACGTTTCAGAGAACACCTCTGGGACACCCGCACCAACCAACCCAACTGCCCCGTGTCTGAACACTTTAACTCCCCCTCCCACTCCGCCAAGGACATGCAGGTCCTTGGACTCCTACATCGCCAGACCATGACAACATGACGTCTGGAGGAAGAGCGCCTCCTCTTCCACCTAGGAACCCTCCAACCACAAGGGATGAATGCAGATTTCTCCAGCTTCCTCATTTCCCCTTCCCCCACCTTATCTCAGTCCCAACCCTTGGACTCAGCACCACCTTCTTGAACTGCAATCTTCTTCCCGACCTCTCCGCACCCACCCCCTCTCCGGCCTATGACCCTCACCTTAACCTCCTTCCACCTATCGCATTCCCAACGCCCCTCCCCCAAGTCCCTCCTCCCTACCTTTTATCTTTGCCTGCTTGGCACACCCTCTTTATTCTTGAAGAAGAGCTTATGCCCGAAACGTCGATTCTCCTGCTCCTTGGATGCTGCCTGACCTGCTGCGCTTTTCCAGCAACACATTTTTCAGCTGTGATTAAAGAGAATACAAAGATCTCTGCCAAGACGCCAGCAAACTCCCCGTTCGCTTTCTTTAGTATCCTGGGATAGATCCCATCAGGCCCTGGGGACTTACCTACCTTAATGTATTTCAAGACATCCTGCATCCCCACTTCTTGACATCAATATGCTCTGGAATATTAAGATATCCCTCCCTAATCCAACCATCATCTGTGTCCTTCTCCTTGAAAAATACTGATGCAAAGTACTCATTGAGGACCTTGCCCACTTCCTTTGGCTCCATGCAGAAATTCCCTCCTTTGTCCTTAAGTGGCCCTACCTTTTTCCCAGCTACCCTTTTCTTCTAATATATGTATAAAATGACTTGGGATTCTCTTGATCCTACTGACCAAGAATATTTCAAGGTCCCCTTTAGCCTTGCTGTTTCCTTGTTTAAATTCTTTTCTGTTCCCTTTATAGTCCTCAAGATCCTTGTCTGATTCAGTTTCCTGAATCTTATATATGCTTCCTTTCTCTTTTTGACTAAACTTTCAATATCTTTTGTTATCCAGAGTTCCTGAATCTTGCCATTCCTTAACTTTCATCCTCACAGGAACATACTGGTCCTGAACTCTGATCATCTATCCTTTAAGAGAGTTCTACATGTTGGATGTAGATTTGTCCTCAAGTTGCTACCCTCCAAATCCAATTTATTCAGTTCCTGCCTAATACTGTTGTAAGTAGCCTTCTATAAATTTCACACTTTCACCCAAGTACCAGTTTTATCCTTATCCATATCTATTTTAAAACTCACAGAATAATGATGACTGTTCTCAAAATGTTCGCTCACTGAAATTTTGATTATCTGGCCAGGCTTATTCCCTAATACAAGGTCTAGTATCGCCCATTCCCTTGTTGGACAATTGACATATTGTTTCAAGAAACCCTCCTGGATGAATCTAATAAATTCTGCCCTATCCAAGCCGCTTATATTAATTCTCTATTCTCCACTCCTGTCTGTCTATTACTTGTTGCAATGTTCCAATGAGGGTCAAAACAGACTGGAGGAACAACACTTACACACTTAGACTTATATTCCAGTCCGCACTTTACAACTTTCCAGACTCAATGTTGAGTTCAACAACTTCAGACCTTGAACACTCTCCCCCATTTTATTTCATACTTTTGTTTTGCCAATTGCCACTCTGTGTCTTGTTTTCATGACTTTGCTTAATTCAGACAGCTGTCCTTTATTCTGTAGCTCAGTTATTCTATGCAATGTCTTGATTTAATCAATGTCTTGATTCTTTACCACAACGATTACATTTTGTTCAATTACATCATTGTCATTTAATCTCTCCCACCACTCACCCTATTCCTGACCTTTGCATTTCATGCATTTGACTTTCCCCCTTTGTCAATAGTATAAAACCTATCCCATCTCTATTTTCCTTTAGTTCCAAAGCAGAGTCATATTTGACCTGATCATTAGATGCTTTTCTCTCTCCACAAATAATGTCAGACTAGCAAAGATTTTCTGGTATTTTCTGTTTTATTACATAACATGTTGATAGCTGTATTATAGCATTTGTGTTTAGAATTTAAGCACAAGGCTCAATCAATCCGTTTTTATCTCCAGTAATTACAAGACAACAAAACAAAAAGCCAGAACTGCTTTTGACTATATCAAATAGACATTGTAATTTGGTGCAATGGGAGATGCTCCAGAGTGAGATGAAATATCATGTACTTGTAATTATTCATTCAGAAGTTACCATTTTGAAGTAAAAGAGCACACAACTATCTGGCAAGGCTCAGATCGTCATGCTTCATTTGCATCTTTTCCATTTCAAAGACTGTTGAATCACCTTGAAAGATGTTAACACAATATTAACAAGTAGCAGTGTTCTGGAAAAGCTAGCCTCTTAATGGCAAATATATCCAAAATGTCTTAACACACAATGAGTAGTTTATGTCATTCTTACATTGAGACTTTCTCTATTGGTTGCTGTTCAAAACTGGATCAAAAATATTGCTACAGCCTCTTCCAGTCTCTACTATATGATGCCCCACTACTCATCCATTATAGATATTACATTTCTAACTTTTTCTGTGGCTTGTTACTAGCACATTTTCCAGTATAACAGAAGGTTTGGGTTCAAGACTCAATCTTGAGCACAAATGGCTAGGCTGTAACTTCACTACAGTACTGAAGGAGTGTTGTATTATCAGAGGGTGCTGTCTTTTCAGTGGATCATTGAATGGCACTCCTGACATCCTCTTAAATTGTTGGGAAAGTCTCATGACACTATTTCAAAGAAGAATAGGGATGGTGTTCTGATCAGTATAGTCAACATTACAAAAACAGACAGTTGTTATTGCATCATTGTTTTTGGGGAGTTTTCTGTATGCAAAATGTTTGCCATTTTTCTTACGTTAGAGGAGTAATTATATTTCAGAAGTACTTTATCGGCTGTAAAATGTGTTGAGATGACCTGAGGTTTTGAAAGGTGATGTATTATGACGATACTGTGCCTTTAAGATTAGATTAGATTCTCTACAGTGTGGAAACAGGCCCTTCAGCCCAACCAGTCCACATTGACCCTCCAAAGAGTAACCCACCCAGACCCATTTCCCTCTGACTAATGCACCAAACACTATGGGCAATTTAGCATGGATAATTCACCTGACCTGTACATCTTCGGACTGTGGGAGGAAACTGGAGCACCTGGAGGAAATCCATGAACGCACAGGGAGAATGTGCAAACTCCACACAGATAGTCGCCCGAGACTGGAATCCAACCTGGGAGTCTGGTGCTCTGAGGCAGCAGTGCTAACCACTGAGCCACCATGCTGCCCTCAAAGAGGTGTGTTTTAACCTGGTTTCTTTTCAAGAGAGATTGGAAGACAGGTGGTGACCCATCTATGAGAAGATAAACAACTGTGAAACCTTAGTGTTTTTTTAAAGTTGGAACAATAGAAGCAACCTGAATGGGTGTGGTCAAGCTCTCACCCACAGAACCAGGACTTTTAGTTTTTTCCAGCAGCAGTTGCTGTTAGGGTCTTGAGGAGTTGGAAGCTATTTTCTGTCTTTTGCTCAGTTACAGCCAAAAGCTGGGGGTTCTCTGCCTGCTATGGAAGTCATGTTTGAGACAATCTGTTTTCTGAATTTGTCTTTTGCCAAGGGTGTGCTTATGGGATGTTTCTATATTAGAACAATTAATTAGTAATAGTTATTGTATCTTTTATTCTGTTAAATTTTCCAGTAGAGTCAAGTTATTCTAATTCCTTCTTTCTTTTGTTGGATTTTAATTACAGTGTTTGAATAAGTTGTGTTTTGCTTAACATTGAATAGTTTGACCATCGAATTGCATGTGGATCACAACACCTCACATTACCATTAAAATAAGGAAAAGTTAAGGTCTAGGCTACCTTCTTAATATTGTTTGAGGGGCCTGACCTGATCCATAACCATATGAATGCACACCTTTCTTCTTTTGTAAAATACCTGGTGATTTGGGGCCTTCCCCTCCAGTAGCTTCCTAAATATGATTTCAATTGCTGAGGAATTTTTGTTCATGTAGCTTCATTTCTCAGTTCTGTTACCATTGTGGTTTTTCCATCAATGATATAATGAAGATCCATTATCACCCTGATCATGACTTGGTTGGAGTAGAATTTCCTGCTGTTGTGAAAAAAACCATCTCTGTCTAAAATGCCTGGCACAGTGCTGCATCTGAATAATAGCTCTGTAAATAAATTATGGAAACTAGGGAGAAAGAATGAGAGCAGCAAAAAAACTGAAAATATTTGTTTTGTTAGCATCTGTCAGTGTATAGCTATTTAGATGTAACTATTCTTCTGTAATACTGGCTTAGCTCAGATCGGTGTTATTTCTCTACCAGATACAATGCACAACATGTTTCACAACGAATTGCAAAATGCCCAGGGGTAGGCTGGTAATGTGATGAACTGTGCTTTCATGTGCCCAGTTATCTTCATGCCACCTCTGCAACCTTTTAATCACTCTGCTGGTGTGAGGGTTCACAGTGGACAATGATCTCCTCAGTCAGTCTCCTCACTTCTTGCCTTGAGGCCCTCTTTTTGTTGCTTCATTCTTTGTGTGGAATGTAGGTGTTACTGCAAGGCCAGCATTTGTTCCCTCCCTAATTGCCCTTGAACTAAGTGGTCATTTCAGAGGAAAGTTAAGATCGAATCCCATTGCCTGAAGTCACATATAGGCCAGATTGGGCATAAACGATAGACTGACTTCAATCAAGAACATTAGAGACACCCAGATCTTCAGTAGTCGTTCTCCATTTACCTAATACTCTACTTTTCCAATCTCTCCTACCAAAGTAAATGACCTCACACTTTCTCAGATTATATTTCAAATGTTTGCCTACACACTTAATTTCCCAATGTGCCTTTGCAGGTTGTTTGTTCTGAGTTTTCTCGCCGATGGTCAGGTCTCACCAGCAGGGTCAAAAGCAAGAGCAAAGACTGCAGCTCTTGGAGGATGGCCCCTTGTTTGTGAGATACTCTTAATGGGCAATTCAGAGCTAGAGGGGCAAGCCTCAGCAACCAGGAAAGGTGGATGGCTATTGCCACTGGGGGTGCCATTCCGTGGGTCATTGTGTAGCGATCAAGGGGTGCCATTCATTTGTAACCAACTGGGAGGCAGAGTTCTCTCTCTGCATGGTAGTACAATGTGGGGGCAGGAAGTGTGTCATTAGTTGGAGGTGTATTTGCACTTTATCAATCCTATGCATAAAATGGATAAATGGAAAGTAATCCACTTTGATAGCAAAAACAGGAAGACAGATTATTATCTGAATGGTGATAGATTGGGAAAGCCAAGACCTAGCTGTTCTTGTATAATAGTTGTTGAAAATAAGCACGCTGGTACAGCCGACAATGAAGACAAATGGCATGCTGGCCTTCATAGGGAGAGGATTTGTGTACAGGAGCAAGGATGTCTTGCTGCAATTGTACAACGCCTTGGTAAGACCACACCTGGAGTATTGTATGTAGTTTTCATCTCCTAATCTGAGAAAGGATATTCTGATTATGGAAGGAATACAGCAAGGTTTTGCAGGCTGATTCCTGTGATGACATGACTGACATATGAAGGAAGACTGGATGGATTCAGAGTTTATTCACTTGAAAGTAGAACTACGGGCGTGTGTGGAATCTCATAGAAAGCTATAAACTTTTATCAGAACTAGACAGGGTAAATGCAGGAAGGATGTTCCCAAAGGCTGGGGAGTCCAGATTGGGGGTCACAGTCTAATGCTACGAGATAGGCCATTTAGGACTGAGATGAGGAGAAGCTTGTTCACCCAAAGAATGGTAAGCCCATGGAATTCTCTGCAAACTAAAGAGATTGAGACCAAACATTGAATATTTTCAGGAAAGAGATATATATAGTTCATAGGGAAGCAGGAACAGGATACTGAGTTGGATGATCCCCCAGGATCATACCGAATGATGAAGCAAGCTTGAAGAGCTGAATGGCGTACTCCTGTTCCAATTTTGCTTCTATCATCAGGGACCTTTTCATAGTCTCGGATAATGCTATAATCCTTAAAAATTTTACACTTTCTTCAGTGGCTCTATATTGAAGCTGGGGACAGAATAGTAGGTTGGGGGAGCATGCAGTATTAAACATGTTAAAAGTTCTCATAAGCTCAGACACTGGGTCTTGTGAAAACCTTAGCTTTATGCTTCACATCAACATTGGAGTTCCTCGATTGAAACAATAACCTTGTCAGTTTCTGTCACCTTTCATTTACCTTCTTTGTTTGCACAAATGCTGTCTTATGAATCAAATGGCATCATTTGCATTAAATGTTTATGAAAATAGCTTTATGTAATATATTGTTGATCTATCTGCCTAATGAGTCATACAGTCCTTGCAATGATCTCCAAATTAGAATGATCTGACACAACCGAAAAGGCTACGAGTTGAAAAGTAGAGATTTTAACCTCACAATGATTAAACAAGGTTTAATAGCACCAGATCAAACAGGAGTGTCAATGTTCAGATAAAGCAAATGCTAAATGATTTGCAAATAGTAGCTGCCTTCAGATCGAAAGTCACTGGAAAATGTAAAGGAATTATTAAATGACTAAAAGCAGGGATCAGATTAATATAAGCACTGAAGTAGAAAGATTAATAAAATCATATCACAAAGACTGATGTCGTGCTGTGATCAGATGAAATTAGAGAGGTTGTTTGACTCGTGTACCTTAGAGAAGTATTATAAAGCTTTCCTGTGCAATTATGTACCTTTTATCAATAAGGGAAAAGAGTCACAATCAGCACTTATTGAAGAAATGATTATTTTTCAGACTTCAAGTCTCCAAATTGTTGGGGGGTTGCAACAGATCCTGTCCAACGAACACATCTGGATTATTACAAGCAAAGCAGTAAATCCAATTTGATAAAAATTGGAACCATCTTCTGTCACCTTGAAGGGAGTGCGAAATGAAAACACCCCATGTTCAGTCTTATGAAACAAAAAGCAAGAATAAAATAGCTTTCCACTTGTTTGACAGATAAGATGAACAGGGTATTTACCAGGTCTGTTACACACTGACATTTTCTTTGTTGCTGCATACGTCAGTGTCAGACAGCACTAAGATTTTTGACACACCTTAGCTCACGGTAGCGGCACCATGGCACTAGCCTTGTCATTGATACATCTGCTGTCAGAATATACATTGGAGTATTTGCCGTGAGATGTTCAAATAAAAAGGACACATACATATGCAACCTTCCAAACACACTGAAAGGCAAAACACAAGCAAATTGGCTTTGGTGGTTTATTATCATGCAAATGGTACTTTTGCAGTTCCACAGTTAATATATTGAGGTTAGAAAAGGCCAGCTTCAGTTACCCAATTGGATTGGGAAGCAAGTCTCTTGCTTTTTTGACTCCCCTAATTGCCTTGTCTTTTTAATCTGATTTTACATCATCTTCAAGAATTACATGGCTTCTGGAAAGGAAGTGATATGCATGACATAAGACCATAATGTGGAGGTGCTGGTATTGGACCGGGAGGGACCAAGTTAAAATCACACAACACAAGGTTATAGTCCAATAGGTTTATTTGGAACTACAGTACAAGCTTTCAGAGCACTGCTCCTTTGTCAAGACATCGGAGCAGAAGTAGGTCATTCAGTCCATTGTGTTTGCTGTACAATTTAATGAGCTCCTGCCATTTCAGCATTCCCCATTATTGTTTTTCCAGTCTCATTCTCGAAGTGGTCTATGTTCATTTTGGGTTCTCTCTTCCTTTTTATATATTTGAAGATGCTCTTCCTGTCCTTCTTGATACTACATGCAAGTTTACCCTCAGTGTTTATTTTCTCCTTTTTTTTTTGGCTGTCTGTTTTTGGTTTCTAAAACTTTCCCGATCCTCTAGCTTACCAGTAATCTCTGATGGGTTGTATGTTTTTCTTTCAAGCTGACACTGAAAGGGTTCAGAAAAGATTTACAAGGATGTTGCCAGGTTTGGAGGATTTGAGCTACAGGGAGAGGTTGAATAGGTTGGGGCTGTTTTCCCTGGAGCGTTGGAGGCTGAGGGGTGACCTTACAGCAGTTTATAAAATCATGAGGGGCATGGATAGGGTAAATAGACAAGGTCTTTTCCCTGGGGTGGGGGAGTCCAGAACTATAGGGCATAGGTTTAGGGTGAGGGGGGGAAGGATATAAAAGGATATGAAAACATGCAGAGGGTGGTATGTGTATGGAATGAACTGCCAGAGGAAGTGGTGGAGGCTGGTACAATTGCAATATTTAAAAGGCATCTTCATGGGTATAAGAACAGGAAGGGTTTGGAGGGATATGGGCCGGGTGCTGGCAGGTGGGACTAGATTGGGTTGGGATATCTGGTCGGCATGGACAAGTTGGACCAAAGGATCTGTTGCTGAAAAATGTGTTGCTGGAAAAGCACAGCAGGTCAGGCAGCATCCAAGGAGCAGGAGAATCGATGTTTCGGGCATAAGCCCTTCTTCAGGAATGAGGAAGGTGTGCCAAGCAAGCTAAGATAAAAGGTAGGGAGGAGGGACTTGGGGGAGGGGCGTTGGGAATGCAATAGGTGGAAGGAGGTTAAGGTGAGGGTGATAGGCCGGAGAGGGGGTTGGGGCGGAGAGGTCGGGAAGAAGATTACAGGTCAAGAAGGTGGTGCTGAGTCCGAGGGTTGGGACTGAGATAAGGTAGGGGAAGGGAAAATGAGGAAGCTGGAGAAATCTGCATTCATCCCTTGTGGTTGGAGGGTTCCTAGGTGGAAGAGGAGGCGCTCTTCCTCCAGGCGTCGTGTTGTCATGGTCTGGCAATGGAGGAGGCCAAGGACCTGCATGTCCTTGGTGGAGTGGGAGGGAGAGTTAAAGTGTTCAGCCACGGGGCGGTTGGGTTGGTTGGTCCGGGTGTCCCAGAGGTGTTCTCTGAAATGTTCCGCAAGTAGGCGGCCTATCTCCCCAATGTAGAGGAGGCCACATCGGGTGCAGCGGATGCAGTAAATGATGTGTGTGGAGGTGCAGGTGAATTTGTGGTGGATATGGAAGGATCCCTTGGGGCCTTGGAGGGAAGTGAGGGGGAGGTGTGGGCGCAAGTTTTGCATTTCTTGCGGTTGCAGGGGAAGGTGCCGGGAGTGGAGGTTGGGTTGGTGGGGGGTGTGGACTTGACGAAGGAGTCGCGGTGGGAGTGGTCTTTCCGGAACACTGATAGGGGAGGGGAGGGAAATATATCCTTGGTGGTGGGGTCTGTTTGGAGGTGGCGGAAATGACGAAGGATGATACGATGTATATGGAGGTTGGTGGGGCGGTAGGTGAGGACCAGTGGGGTTCTGTCCTGGTGGCGATTGCAGGGGCGGGGCTCAAGGGCGGAGGAGCGGGAAGTGGAGGAGATGCGGTGGAGGGCATCGTCGACCACGGCTGGGGGAAATTGCGGTCTTTGAAGAAGGAGGCCATCTGGGTCACCCAGACTGATAGGGGAGGGGAGGGAAATATATCCTTGGTGGTGGGGTCCGTTTGGAGGTGGCAGAAATGACGACGGATGATAAGATGTATATGGAGGTTGGTGGGGTGGTAGGTGAGGACCAGTGGGGTTCTGTCCTGGTGGCGATTGGAGGAGCGGGGTTCAAGGGCGGAGGAGCGGGAAGTGGAGGAGATGCAGTGGAGAGCATCATCAACCACATCTGAGAAGAAATTGCGTTCTTTGAAGAAGGAGGCCATCTGGGTTGTGTGGTATTGGAATTGGTCCTCCTGGGAGCAGATGCGGCGGAGGCAAAGAAATTGGGAATATGGGATGGCGTTCAAAGGATCTGTTTCCATGCTGTACATTTCTATGACTCTATCCTTAACTTCCCTGGAAAACCATGGTTGGTTTATCCTCTTCCTGGAATCCTTCTTCCTCACTGGAATATGATTTGCCACCAGTCCTGAAATATTCTCTTCAATATCTGCCACTGATCCTCAGCTAGTTTTGCTGGTGAACTCCTTCCTCAGTCCGCTTCAGTCAGCTCTGCCCTCATTACATCTGCATTGGGCTGATTGATTATTTAGATTTAGATTACTTAGATTAGATTACTTAGATTACTTACAGTGTGGAAACAGGCCCTTCGGCTTATTAAGTCCACACTGATCCGCTGAAGCGCAACCCACCCAGACCCATTCCCCTTCATTTACCCCTTCACCTAACACTACGGGCAATTTAGCATGGTTAATTCACCTAACCTGCACATTTTTGGACTGGGGATGTAGGAAATTGAAGCAGGAGCAAAGCATTTAATTTCTGGAGCCTGCTCTGCCATTCGGCTAGATCATAGCTGATTTTCCATCTCAACGCCATTTTTACCACACTATGCCCGTAACCCTTGATGTGACTAGTACAGCAAACATTTTATTTTCTAGCACCAATGGGACCAAGAGTATGCCAATTGATCAAATATTTCTGTTGATCAAGAGGTCCACATCATCAATATAAAACACACACACCAAGTAATAGAAACATAATGTAGGGGTGTAGACATCACTGTTATACTTTATTTACAGCATAATCAATTAAATAATAAATGCAACTTTGCCTTAAATAAAACTTATCAGCAGAGTAAGTTTTCTCACTCGCACCATCAAATGATTGCATCACAATAGATTGTGTATTTGAGGGGAAAATCATTCGAAATTGAATCAACCGTTGATATTTTGTGTGGCCATTTGATCGAACATCAAGTACATTTACATTGAGGTAAATAAATTAAGAACTATAATAATTGGATGGAATAATACAGTAAACATCATGGTATTTGCATTGTATATCTTTTGCCGGATTAGCAAGACTGGCAAATTCATAAGGTGCTGATTAAAACAAAGTTTACTGTTTACTCATAAGAAATTTATTGACCTTTCAGTTGAATATTCTCAATGACTGATCCACCATAAACCTATGTGGTAAAGCATTAGAAAGATTCATCATTCTCTGCATGAAAAAATTCACTCCAGAATTAAATCTCAATTTGCCAGCCTCTTATTTTCAGGCTGTGCCCATTGATTGTAGACTTCCCACTCCCTGCCAGTGCAACATCCTTCTTGCAGCTACTCCATTGAACCATGTAAGAATTTTGGATCAGAGGTGTTGGTAAAGCACAGCAGGTCAGGCAGCTGATGAGGGGCTTTTGCCTGAAACGTCGATTTTCCTACTCCTCAGATGCTGCCTGACCTGCTGTGCTTTTCCAGCACCACTCTGATCTAAACTCTGGTTTCCAGCATCTGCAGTCCTCACTTTTGCCATGTAAGAATTTTGCCTGCTTTAATGAGATTACCTCTCAGTCTTCTAATCCCATGAGAAGACAGGGGCAGTCTCCTTAGATTTTTCTCACAGGTTAATCCCAGCATCTCATGCAGCAATCCGGTAAACCTTTGTTGTAGTGTACCTGTATTTAGGTTTCTTCCTGTCTGTCAGATTCTGTGCGCTCATAATGTTGTAGAAAAAAATCCTAAATTGATCTTCCAAGAGCAAAATTCGGCATATGTAGGAAATGTAAAATAAAAACAGAAAATGCAGGAAATGCATAACTGATTAAGCAATATCTGTGGAGAGAAATAAATGGAGTTCATATTTCAGCCTGTGATCCTTCATCAAAACTAAAGTTCATCAATTCATGATGATGGATCATAAAGCCGAAAACATCAACCTTGCTTTTCTCTTCCCCAATGCCTTTTGACCTGCTAAATTGATCTTGCAATTGTTGCCAATTCACTGATGAGTGGAAATTATATCATACCGTTTTCTCTTCAAAAATTTTCAGAACTTTGAGCACTATTTATTCTTTTCTGCTCCAAAGAATACAGTTCTAATTTTCAAACTACTTGTAGCTGCATCCTTTCACTTCTGGTTATCGTATGAATAAATCTGTCTTGTCTTTGAAAAGGAAAATAAAAGCTTACATTTATACAGTGCCTTTCATATTTCAGTAATGCAAAGCATTCCAGAGCCAATGAAATACATTTGGAATTGTTGTCATTGTTCTAATGTAGACAGTGGATTTGCCTATTTGGACACAATAAAGGCTTGATGTTCTGTTATAGTAATTTTGGTTGACAAGTAAGTATTAATTAAGAGAGAATTTCCCTCCTTCGAATGGTTTCAGGGATCTTTGATTTTGTTGGTTGCAATCTTTGATCCACAATGAGAAAAAACCTTGTATTGATTCATTGTTGCCATTTTGCTTTTGACATCAATGGAAAGGAAAATCGAAACATTTATATTCAAATGGCATTAAAATAGATTTTTCTTTCTTTATTTGTTCATGGAAAATGGGCAGCTATGGCTTGGCTAGCATTTTTACCCATACCTAACTACCCTAAAGCTAATTACCCTGGAGCTAATTACCCACACCTAATTACTCTGGAGCTAATTACTCTGGAGCTAATTACCCTGGAGCTAATTACCCATACCTAACTACCCTAAAGCTAATTACCCTGGAGCTAATTACCCACACCTAATTACCCTGGAGCTAATTACCCATGCCTAATTACCCTGGAGCTAATTACTCTGGAGCTAATTACCCTGGAGCTAATTCCCTGGGCGGCCATAGTGCAGCTAAAAGGAAGTTCCAGAATTTTAACCCATTGACAGTGAAGGAACGACAGTACAGTTCCAAGTCAGGATGGTATTTGGTTTGAAGAAGAATTGCAGATGAAGGTGCATCGTTTGCCCTTGTTCTTCTCGGTGGTGGAGGTCATGTGTTGAGGAGGTGCTGTTGAAGGGCCATGAAGAATCTTGTACTCACCAGGGCCCATGCAAGAGCGTCAAATTTCAAACAATCACCATGTTATTTTACAAACGGCAAGGAGACTAATTGATTGGCAAGTCAACTCTGATTGATCAAGGTGTTGCTACTGTGAAAGTAACAGGGAATAGCAGGCTCTTCAAGCTTCAGGGTATTTTCAAAAATAGTACAAGGCTTGAACAGATTCCTTTTGCTTGCAGAGAAAAGGTTCTTGTGCATGAATGTATGTCACTTCTAACAAACATAAAGGAATCACGTTATGAGCTCAATTTATTACCTTAAATCTGTCGGTATGACTTTGCAAACTTGGATGACAGCAATTTGTTCATGAACCAGTTGTTCTCTGATTGGCTTTTCTTTGATTTTTAAAATTTAATTCATGGGGTTAGGACATCATTGGCGAGGTCAGAATTTACTGCCCCAGAGAAGGTGGTAATGAACCTCTGCAGCCTTGGGGTGTCGAGATATCCACAGTGCTGTTATAAAGGGAGTTCTGGGATTTGACCAGAAGACCATAAGACATAACAGCAGAAATTAGGCCATTCAACCCATCATGGCTGATAAGTTTCTCAAACCCATTCTCCCGCTTTGTCCCTGTAACCCTTGATCCCCTTGATACTCATGAAACTAACTATCTCAGTCTTAAGTATACTCAATGACATGGCCTCCACAGCCTTCTGTGGCAGTGAATTCATAGATTCACCATTGTCTGGCTGAAGACGTTTCTCCTTACCTCCATTCTAAAAGGCTATGTCTCTCAGGTCCTAGTGTCTCCTACTAATGGAAACATCTTCCCAACATCTACTCTGTCCAGGCCATTCAGTATTCTGTAAGTTTCAGTTAGATTATCCCTCTCCATCCTCTAAACTCCATCAAGTATAAACCCACAGTCCTCAAACGTTCCTCATATGTTAAGCTTTTCACTCCAGAGACCATTCTCATGAACCTCCTCTGAACACACTCTATGGCCAGTACATCCTTCCTGAGATATGGGCCCCGAAACTGCGCACAATACTCCAAATGTGGTCTGGCCTGAGCCTTACAGAATATCAGAAGTACATACCTGTTTTTATATTCAAGTTTTCTCAAAATAAATGCAATTATTGTATTTATCTTCCTAACTACTGACTCAACCTGAAAATTTACCTTGAGAGAATCCTGGACGAGAATTCCCATGTCTCTGCACTTCAGACTTCTGAATTTTCTCCCCATTTAGAAAATAGTCCATGCCCCTATTCTTCCTGCCAAAGTGCATGACCTCATAGTTTCCCATGTTGTACTCCATCTTCTACTTCTTTGCCCACTCTCCTAACCTGTCCAAATCCTTCTGCAGCCTCTCCACCTCCTCAATGCTACCTGTCCCTCTACTTATCTTTGTATTGTCTGAAAACATAGCCAGAATGTCCTCAGTTCTTTCATCTAGATCATTAATGTATAAAATGAAATGTTGTGATACCAACACTGTGTCTTGTGGAACACCATATGTCACCAGCTGCCATCTTGAGCAGGACCCTTTTATCCCCACTCTATGCTTTCTGCCAGACAACCAAGCTTCTATTGATGCTAGCTCCTTGCCTCTGACATCATGGGCCCTTATCTTACTCAGTAGCCTCCTGTGCAGCACCTTGTCAAAGGCCTTCTTGAACTCCAGGTCGATAAACATCCATTGGTTCTCCTTGGTCTAACCTGCTCATTACATTCTAGAAGATTTGTCAGGCATGACCTCCCCTCGATGAAATCATGCTGAGTTTGCCCTATTCCATACATTTCCATGTATTTAGAAATCGCATCCTTCACAATGGATTCCAGGATCTTACTCACGACTGAGCTTAGGCCAATTGGATTGTAATTTTCTGTCTTTTGCCTTACTCCCTTTTGAAACAGGGATAAAACGTTAATGATTTTCCAGTCCTTTGGGATCCTACCTGATTTTAGTGATTCCTAAAAGATCACCACTAATACCTCCACTATCTCTTCAGCTATCTCCTTGGCGGTGGCCAATATGCTCAGCTCTGCCCCTCACTCTCTTAATTTTTGGGATATTACTCATGTTTTTCACTGTGAGGAGTGCTGCGAAGTAATTACTCAGTTCCTCAGTCATTTCCTTGTTCCCCACTACTATCTCTCCAGTGGCATTTTCCAGCAGCCCAACGTCCACTTTTGACTCACTTTTGCCCTTTATGTATCTAAAGAAAATCCTGATGAAGGGCTTATGCCCGAAACGTCGATTCTCCTGTTCCCTGGATGCTGTCTCGCCTGCTGCGCTTTTCCAGCAACACATTTTCAGCTCCTTTATATTACTGGCTAGCTTACCCTCATATTTAATCTTCTCCCTCCTTATTTCTTTATTTGTTGCCCCCTGTTGTAAGCTTCCCAATCCTCTGGTTTCCCATTGCCCTTTGCAACGTCATATGCTTTTCTCTTTTGTTTTTATGCTATCCCTGACATCCGTATGGGTGGCACGCTAGCTCAGTGGTTAGCACTGCTTTGTAACAGTGTCAGGGACCTGGGTTCAATTCCCGCCTTGGGCCATTGTCTGTGACATGTTTGCACGTTCAGACTGTGTCCGTGTGGGTTTCCTCTGGGTGCTCTGGCTTCGCCCCACAGTCCAAAGATGTGCAGAGCAGGTGAATTGGCCATGCTAAATTGCTCATAGTGTTATTCCATTCGTCAGGGGTAAATGGTGGGGAATGGGTCTGCGTGAGTTACTCTTTGGAGGGTTGGTGTGGACTGTTTGGGCCAAATGACCTGTTTCCACACTGTAGGTAATCTAATCCTAGTCAGCTGTAGTTGCCTCATCCTCTCTATACCATGCTTCTTTTTCCTCAGGATGAGCCTCTGCTGTGTCTCCTGAATTACTCCCGGAAACTCCTGCCATAGCTGATCCACTGTCTTTCCTGCTGGGTTTCTCTCCCAGGTAAAAACAATGACTGCAGATGCTGGAAACCAGATTCTGGAGTAGAGCGGTGCTGGAAAAGCACAGCAGTTCAGGCAGCATCCGAGGAGCAGTAAAATCGACGTTTCGGGCAAATGTCCTTCATCAGGAATACAAGCAGAGTGCCTGAAGGTGGAGAGATAAATGAGAGGAGAGTGGGAGTGGGGAAAAAGTAGCATATTACGGTTTCTCTCCCAGTCAATTCTATCCAGCTTCTCCTTCATCCCTCTGTAGTTGTCTTTATTCAGCTGTCTGATTCTATCTTCTCTGTCTCAAATTGCAGAGTAAATTCAATCGTATTATGATCACTGCTTCCTAAGGGTTCCTTCACCTTAAGTTCCCTTATCAAGTCTGCCTCATTGCACAACACTAAACCCAGTATTACCTGTTCCCTAGTGGGTTCTATCACAAGATGCTCCAAAAGGCCATCTCATAGATATTCCACAAATTCCTTTTCTTGTAATCCACTACCAACTTGATTTTCTCAGTTCACCTGCATATTGAAATCCCCCATGATCATGCAACTATGCCTTTCCTACACATCTTTTCCATCTTGCACCCCAGCTTCTGACTATTATTTGGATACCTGTTATGTAACTCCAACTATGTTTTTTTTTTAACCTTTGTGGTTCCTCAATTCTACCCACACAGATTTTACACTATCTGACCCCACTTTGTTTCTTACTATTGATTTAATTTCATTTCTTACTAATAAGGCAATCCCACCCCTTCTGCCCACCTGCCTACCTTTTTGATGGGATGTATATCCTTGAAAATTCAGCTTCCAATCCTGATTTCCTTGTAGCCACATCTCTATAATGCCCACCACGTTGTACCTGCCAATTTTGATCTGCACCACAAGCTCATTTACCTTATTCTTTATGCTATACACATTCAGGTATAACACCTTCAGCCTTGTAATAACTGTCCCTCTTCTCATTGTCATTCGTTTGTCCAGCGTGCTTGAAGTTTGAATGCTAACCCTTTCCATACATTCTGTGCTATTTTCATTTGTGCTGGAGATTTTAATGACTTCTCTGAAATCTGCACTAATACCTCCTCCTTTAATTTGGCTTTTTTAATTTCCCCAATAACTGAATGCTCCGCTTCCCCCAGCATTTAGTTTAAAGCCCTGTTTACAGCTCTAGTTATGTGATTCACTAGGACTCTGGTCCCAGCACAGTTCAGGTGAAGATTGTCGTATCGGAGTAGGGTCCCTTCTTCCCTAGTACAGTGCCCATATCCCATGAATTCAAACTCATTTCTCCCACACTAATCTTTGAGTCACGCATTTATCTGCTTAATCTTATTGACTCTGTGCCAATTAGCTCGCGGCTCAAGTAGTAATCCAGAGATTATCACCTTTTTGGTCCTGCTTTTTAATTAGCTCCTAGTTGTTCATATTCCTTTAGCAGAACATCTGCCCTAGCTTTATCTATGTCATTGGTACCTATGTGGACCACGATCATTGGATCGTTACCCTCCCGCTCCAAGTTCCTCTACAGCCAGATGAGATATCCCGAACCTGAACACCAAGCAGGCAACACAATCTTTGGGACTCTCGATCCTGGTCATAGAGAACCGTGTCTGTGCCCCTAACTATCCCCAATTACAATAGCATTTAGATTAGATTCCCTACAGTGTGGAAACAGGGCCCTCGACCCAACCAGTCCACACCGACCCTCCGAAAAGTAACCCACCCAGACCTATTTCCCTCTGACTAATGCACCTAACACTATGGGCAATTTAGCATGGCCAATTTACCTGGGCTGCATATCTTTGGACTGTTGGAGGAACCCAGAGCTCCCAGAGGAAACCCACACAGACACGGGGAGAATGTGAAAACTCCACACAGACCGTCGCTCGAGGTTGGAACCGAACCTGGGACCCTGCTGCTGTGAGGCAGCAGCGCTAACCACTGAGCCACCGTGCTGCCCCACACCCCTCTTCTCTCTTCCCACTTGAATGGCTCCCTGCACCACAGTGCTGCAGTCAGTCAGCTCATCCACCCTGCAGTCCCCATTCTTGTCCACACAGGGAGCAAAACTCTTGAGCCTGTTGGACAAGGACAAGAGCTGAGGCTCCTGCAACTCTCCCTCCTGGATCCCTCTACCCGCCCCACTCATAGCCACATACTACTGCCCCTGACCACTGGCTGAATTCGAGTTAGTTAGTCTAAGGGGTGTGACTGTCTCCTGATACACAACATCTTGGTAACTCTCCGTTGCCCTCGCCCTCACCCTTGCCCCTGCCCACTTCCCCTCCCCCTCCCTGATGTGTTGCTTTGTTTGAAGCTCAGAATCCAGCTCATTGACTCTGAGCTAGAACTCTTTCAGTAACTAACATTTACCACAGACATGGTCACTGGGAACCACAATGGCGTCCACCAGCTCCCATATCATGCAGAAACTACACATCGCCTGACCCTCCATCCTTATTTTATTTAATTAGTTTTGAATTCATTTTTTTAAGTTTTGAACTGTTTTTGTATCCCTGCTTATGCAAGTTGTAACCAATAAATAAGTTGTAACCATAAATTAACAAGATTCAATTTAATACAGATTCAAATTTAGCAGACCACTTATTAGCCAATCAAATCACAGCCCTCCTGTGATGTCACTTTTCAGATTCCTCCTCCGAATCAGAATCTCTTACCTTCCCAGGCTGTTCTCCATTAGCTCCTGCTCAACTCCTGTCCTGAAGTGCAGGACACGAAGCTGCGAGTTAAGTTTTTATAATTTCTTACCTTCCCAGGGTGCTCTTCATTCGCTCCCGGTCAGCTCTGGCCCTGAACTTCTTCCTCTGCTACCAATAAATTTTGCAGTAGCCCACATCCCAAACACCCTCTTTTTTTTTGCTTAGAGGAGGAGGGAAGGAGGGGATCAAGCACTCCTTGATACCAGGTCCACGACAATCCACTCTTCAGTGCCAGTGACTGCTTCCAAATGTAATGTATGTGCCAAAGTGATGCCTCTCCCTTTCAGTCACCCTCTGCATGAAGGAACAATGACGTTGTTCCAATCCAAGATTGTCTTTTGCTTGGAGGCGATTTTGCAAATAGTGATGTTCCCATGGATCTACTGCCCTTGTCCTTCTAGATCATGTATTTGGGAGATAATGTCTGATAATTTAGCAACATTGAGAGTTGAGAATGATGGTGGTGAGGTAGTGCTGATGGTTGTCAATATACATTTAAAAATTAGCGTTGTGTATTGGGGTGATTCTAGTGAGTGGCAGCATGTAAATGATAAATAGAAAGAGTCAATGGATAAATCCTGAGGAAAAACAAGAGGTAACAATAAATGATTGAAAAGGGACACTATTGCAAATGCTTTGAATATGATTAAATAGGTTAAAATGGTACCAGGAGACAGCAGTTCTAACTAGCTGGTTGATGACAGAGACATTGGAGGAGAGTGTGGTCAACCCAGTCAAGAAGAGAAGGGGTAGCTTTCCTTTGTCACAGTCACGTAGGATGTCTTTTCCAACTGTTATAAGGCTGTTGACAGGCTGGGAAATGGAGCAAAGGGAAAGATAGACATCAATTTAAGAGGGGTAAACATGCCATGACCTTCAGAGAAGAACAGGGGAATGGAAACAGGGTGTTGTTTGTAAGGATGGCGGGAGTCATGAGTTGTTTTATTCAAGAGAGGAATATGATGACAGGTTGATCAGAAAAGGGGACAACATCTGATGAGACAGAAACAAGAACAAGATCGACTAACTAAAGCTACCAAGGACATTTGAGTGGATAATAGTTTAGTAACGAAAGAAGCAGGAGGTTTGTGGACAAGGTGTTCTTGAAGAGGGCATGGGTGATTTAGGAGAGAAACTAGAAAATGTTGCATGTTCAGGATTAGGACAAGAGCAACCATTAAAGAAAGTTTGACTTGATAGGTTAGGGGAAGGGGGAGGTTACTTAATGGAATATTTCAATTTTAGTGTCAAAGATGTCCATGAGTCTCTTGAATCTATTTTTGGAGGTAATGAAGGAGACAGGAGAAAAGAAATGGGATTTTTTTTCCTAATGTTCTGGAATTATCATAGAATAATGAACAGTTTGAGTAAATGAGAGCAGATTCCAGGATGGTCCAGTCAGATCTGATAGTGGATGGCTAAACCTGGTGTACATCTTTATCATTGAAATCTGCATTCCTTACATCTGACAGAGCAGAGATGAGGGCTGTATTGGAGAGAAGTCCAAGATGAGAGAAAGTAATGATTTTATTCAGACAAGGATATTTGACGTTTAATGTCTTTTGCAAAAGATGGCCATTCTGATACCTCTGAATCCTTCATAAGAGTGTCTGCTCAGATTTTATGTAAAATGTCTGGAGCTATGAACCAGTAGTGTATTCCCATTGTCAAGATGTGAGGTTACAATATTCCTTCTCACTCTCCATGATGCCCTGCATTGTTGGCAAGGCCTTGCAAATTTAGGATGGATGCCTCCATCCTCCATTCTTTTTCCCATAATGTACAACTTCATAACTATCGTCACCAAGAATTTGTTTCTGACACCTTTCTAACCAGGGTTTTGCAATCTTCCTCACAATTTGCCATGTTCCCTGGTTTTACGACATCAGAAATTGTTTATACTACTCCCTTTATGTCTCAATGTCCAAATCATTTATGTGTTTGGAAAAGAAAGCTATCAACAGAGATCCCCAAGGTCCATCACTAGCTGCACATGGCCAATTTTAAAAACATCCATCTAATCTTGTTTCTGCTTCCTCTGCTTCATCAACAATAGCATTTTAACATTTCTTTTGACAATCCAAGCATGCACGATTCCTTTATGTATACACTTGCAATTTCACTGAAATATTTGATCAGTTAAGCATGATCTATGTTTTACAAATCTATGTTGACTTTTCCATGCTCCTCAACTGTTGAGCAATACTATCCCTCATTGTGATGTGATGAACATTCATGTTGTATTGTTACTACTATTATTTGGAAATGTTGGCTCTAAAGCAGATCAAGTCATGTATTTGAAAATGTGTTGCTGGAAAAGCGCAGCAGGTCAGGCAGCATCCAAGGAGCAGGAGAATTGATGTTTCAGGCATAAGCCCTTCTTCAGGAATGAGGAGAGTGTGCCAAGCAGGCTAAGATAAAAGGTAGGGAGGAGGGACTTGGGGGAGGGGCGTTGGAAATGCGATAGGTGGAAGGAGGTTAAGGTGAGGGTGATAGGCTGGAGTGGCGGTGGGGGCGGAGAGGTCAGGAAGAAGATTGCAGGTTAGGAAGGTGGTGCTGAGTTCAAGGGTTGGGACTGAGACAAGGTGGGGGGAGGGGAAATGAGGAAACTGGAGAACTCTGCATTGGAGTGGGAGGGGGAGTTGAAGTGTTGAGCCACAGGGTGGTTGGGTTGGTTGGTGCTGGTGTCCCAGAGGTGTTCTCTAAAACGTTCCGCAAGTAGGCGGCCTGTCTCTCCAATATAGAGGAGGCCACATCGGGTGCAGCGGATGCAGTAAATGTTTTGCATTTCTTACGGTTGCAGGGGAAGGTGCCCGGGAGTGAAGCTTGGGTTGGTGGGGGGTGTGGACCTGACGAGGGAGTCACGGAGGGAGTGGTCTTTTCAGAATGCTGATAGGGGAGGGGAGGGAAATATATCCCTGGTGGTGGGGTCCGTTTGGAGGTGGCGGAAATGACGACAGATGATAAGATGTATATGGAGGTTGGTGGGGTAGTAGGTGAGGACCAGTGGGGTTCTGTCCTGGTGGTGAGTGGAGGGGCGGGGCTCAAGGGCGGAGGAGAGGGAAGTGGAGGAGATACAGTGGAGAGCATTGTCGATCACGTCTGGGTGGAAATTGCGGTCTTTGAAGAAGGAGGCCATCTGGGTTGTTCGGTATTGGAACTGGTCCTCCTGGGAGCAGATGCAGTGGAAACGAAGGAATTGGGAATATGGGATGGCATTTTTACAGGGGGCAGGGTGGGAGGGGGGGAAGTCTAGGTAGCTGTGAGAGTCGGTCGGTTTATAGTAAATGTCCGTGTTGATTCGGTCGCCCGAGATAGAAATGGAGAGGTCTAGGAAGGGGAGGGAGGAGTCTGAGATGGTCCAGGTAAATTTGAGGTGGGGGTGTAAGGTGTTGGTAAAGTGGATGAACTGTTCAACCTCCTTGTGGGAGCACGAGGCAGCGACACAGACATTTACTATAAACCGACCGACTCCCACAGCTACCTAGACTACACCTCCTCCCACCCTGCCCCCTGTAAAAACGCCATCCCATATTCCCAATTCCTTCGTCTCCCCCGCATCTGCTCCCAGGAGGACCAGTTCCAATACCGAACAACCCAGATAGCCTCCTTCTTCAAAGACCACAATTTTCCCCCAGACGTGATCGACGATGCCCTCCACCGCATCTCCTCCACTTCCCGCTCCTCCGCCCTTGAGCCCCGCCCCTCCAATCGCCACCAGGACAGAACCCCACTGGTCCTCACCTACCACCCCACCAACCTCCATATACATCTTATCATCCGTCGTCATTTCTGCCACCTCCAAACGGACCCCACCACCAGGGATATATTTCCCTCCCACCCTTATCAGCGTTCCAAAAAGATCACTCCCTCCGTGACTCCCTTGTCAGATCCACACCCCCCATCAATCCAACCTCCACTCCCAACACCTTCCCCTGCGACCGTAAGAAATGCAAAACGTGTGCCCACACCTCCCCCCTTACTTCCCTCCAAGGCCCCAAGGGATCCTTCCATATCCACCACAAATTCACCTGCACCTCCACACACATCATTTACTGCATCCGCTGCATCCGATGTGGCCTCCTCTATATTGGGGAGATAGGCCGTCTATTTGCGGAACGTTTCAGGGAACACCTCTGGGACACCCGGACCAACCAACCCAACCACCCCGTGGCTCAAAACTTCAACTCCCCCTCCCACTCCACCAAGGACATGCAGGTCCTTGGCCTCCTCCATCGCCAGACCATAGCAACACGACGGCTGGAGGAAGAGCGCCTCATCTTCCGCCTAGGAACCCTCCAACCACAAGGGATGAACTCAGATTTCTCCAGTTTCCTCATTTCCCCTCCCCCCACCTTGTCTCAGTCCCAACCCTCGAACTCAGCACCACCTTCCTAACCTGCAATCTTCTTCCTGACCTCTCCGCCCCCACCCCCACTCTGGCCTATCACCCTCACCTTAACCTCCTTCCACCTATCGCATTTCCAATGCCCCTCCCCCAAGTCCCTCCTCCCTATCTTTTATCTTAGCCTGCTTGGCACACTCTCCTCATTCCTGTAGAAGGGCTCATGCCCAAAACATCGATTTTCCTGCTCCTTGGATGCTGCCTGACCTGCTGCGCTTTTCCAGCAACACAGTATTTCTATACTATGTGTGATAAGTAGGGAAGGATATGGTTTAAAAAAAAGCAGAAAATTGTAGAGAAACACAAAACGTCTGGCAGCATCTGTGGTTAGAAAAACAGAGTTAAATGATTTACGTCCAGTCTGATTATTCTTTAGAACTGGAATCAGATCTAAGCAGAGTCAAAGTGGACTCAAAATGTCAACTCTCCTCTCTCCACAGATGCTGCCAGACATGTTGATTTTCTCCAGCATTCTCTGGGTTTGCTTCAGATTTCCAACATGAAACCTCAAGTGTTCAGAAAAGATTTACAAGGATGTTGCCAGAGTTGGAAGGTTTGAGCTATAGGGAGAGGCTGAACAGGTTAGTTCAGTTTTCCCTGGAGCATTGAAGGCTGGAGGGTGACCATATAGAAGTTTATAAAATCATGAGGTGCATGGCTAGGATGAATAATCAAGGTCTTTTCTCCAGGGTAGTGGAGTCCAAAACTAGAGGGCATAGATTTAAGGTGAGAGCGGAAAGATTTAAAAGAGACCTAAGGAGCAATTTTTTTCACGCAGAGGATGGTGCATGTATCGAATTAATTGCCAGAGGAAGTGATGGAGGCTAGTACATTTACAAGATTTAAAAGGCATCTGGATGGGTAGATGAATAGGAAGGGTTTAGAGAGATATGGGCTAAATGCTTGCAAATGGGACTGGATTAATTTAAGATATCTGGTCGTCATGAACGAGTTGGACCAAAGGGTCTATTTCCATGCGATACATTTCTAAAACACTATGATTCTATCTGTGTATTTTGTTTTTTTGTTAAGGACATAGCTTGAGTTTCATTTTTGATTTCTGGGAGTGAAAATGCATTGTCCAGAAATTTGTTTTCATGCATTTAAATGAGTCTTTTAAAATCCCTTGAGGTGAATAGTTCAGTGCCTTAGAAACAAAGATAGAAGAGAGATAAAAGAAAAGCTAAGGCTTGATAACAGGTGTCCTATGACAACCAGCCAGAACATGTGAGAGTGTGCAGGTTTCTTTCAGAGAGGTGAGCAGGTCATTCAGAGTGTGAAAGGGCTCTTACAGCAGCTGAATAGTTTAGTTCTCTTCAAAACAGCCACAGCAGAAGTAAAGATGTCCTCAGTGTCTTAATGTCAACTAGAGAAAAGCTCCAGAAATAGACTGTGCAAGAGCAGTTTAAGGAAGTCATGTTAAGAAATAAGTGAGCTGCGTTAGTAGTTTGTACAAGTGAAGAGGCACTAACTAAAGAAATAGTCTCAAGTGAATGTAGATGTTTGCCAATTACAGCAGTGCCCATTGAATAAGGAACATTAAAATGGCTGAAGCTTTACTGAGGGTCATATCAAGTTGGTGTTGAAGGTAAAAAAGTTGAATGTCTATTTCTGACACTTGTAATAGATAATTTAAAACAAGGTTTTGTATAGTGAAATACAGTTCAGTTTTTTTTGTCCTTTTGAATGTTTTTTTAATGTTAAAAGTGCATTGGTAATTTCTTGTGGTAGTGTTCAGCAACTGACCACCATTCTGAGCAAATTCCAAAAATAAAACCTATTGTGTATTAAGCTAGGCTTCACTTTGGATTCTGGCTTGTTCAATATTATCAACAGCTGGGATCTTAACAGTAATGTTTGGCTAACACTGAGGTTAACCAGCCTATAGTTACCTGATTGATTTTCCTTCCATATTTTTGAACAGAGTGATAACCTTTGTCTCATTTGACACAATCTTGTTAGTGAAATATTTTAGAGACTAAGGACCATTGGTTCTGTTATTTTATCACTAATCTTCCTCAAGATCAGAAGATTATATGTTCAACTGTCAGTGCAGGTGCGAAAGCTACGTTAAAACATTTCCTAACAAAAGCACAATTGACTAAAGCGTTTTAGAATATCCTGAGCTTGTCATAGATTCAGTACAAGTACAAGTTGTCCTTTCTTGTATTCATGTTTGAGAATGCCAATCATTGAGCTCTTGGTGATTCATTGACTTAATTTTGCATTAATCCCTTTTAGTACCAATTTCTTTTGAATATTTATGTATCACTGAGATGATGCTCCACCTTTGCCTCTGGCATTCTTCCAGTCCCTTTCCCTCCCTGCTGGAAACACTTATTAAGCAGATCTGTTATTCCTCCAGTCTCTATGATATGATAATGTTCTTAGTCACTTTGTTAGTCCCTTGCCTTTAATATACTTCAAGTGAATCACTAGTATTTTTGTACACTGACTTAGTTCTCCAAATCTCTTTTCTTACTTGCCCTTTGATTTCATTTTGTTCAAAAACATTTCTATTTATATTATGTAACTACATCTAATTCTCCCTGCCAACCATCATTTAAGACATGTGCATTAGCTACAACCCTTGATCAAAAATGACTTGGATGAAGGAATGGAGGTTAACACATGAAAGTTTTCTGATGACACTATGGTAGATGATGCAGAAAGTCATGCTGATAGGAGTAGAAAGCTACAAAGGGACATTGATCCATTGAATGACCAAATCTATGACAGGTAACTTTGAAGTAGGGAGACGATGATCCTAAGAAAGATAAATCAGTGTAGCTTGTAAATAGTGAGAATCTAGGAACTGTGGTGGAATAGAGAGGGACTCAGGGCTTCATATACGAAAATTACCATAAACCAGTCAATAGGTAGAAAAGATAACTTAAAAGAACATTTGATCATTAGGTTACAACTCAAGATATCTCGGAAACAAAGGTGAAAGTTGAAGTATCATTGCATAAATTATAGTTAGATTGCCTCTGGAATGCAGTGATCAATTCTGGGCAGTGAGAGATTGAACAGGCTGGGGCTGTTTTCCCTGGAGCGTCAGAAGCTGAGGGGTGACCTTATAGAGGTTTATAAAATCATGAGGGGCTTGGGTAGGATAAATAGACAAAGTTTTTTCCCTGGGGTGGAGGAGTCCAGAACAAAACGGCATAGGTTTAGGGTGTGAGAGGAAAGATATAAAAGAGACCTAAGGGGCAATTTATTCACACAGAGGGTGGGGCATGTGTGGAATGGTCTGCCAGAGGAAGTGGTGGAGGCTAATACAATTGCAATATTTAAAAGGCATCTGGATGGGTATATGAATAGGAAGGGTTTGGAGAGATAGGAACGGTTGCTGGCAGGTGGATCTAGATTGGAATGGAATATCTGGTCGACATGGATGAGTTGCACTGTAGGGTCTGTTTCCGTGCTGTACATCTCTATGACTCTATGACTCAGTGTTGTTAAAAAGTATAGACAATGAGTGCAGTACAGGTTCAACAGAATGACAAAGGTTTTAATTTTGAGAACATGTTTCACAGACTGGATGTTATTCTCTTGTATATAAAATTGAAGTGTTTTAAGATGATTAAAGCATTTGATTGGTTAACTAAACACAAATGATTGCCTCTGGTAAAGTTAGCTTAAAGTTGGAGCAATGTAATGGGATTAAATGGACACCTTCTTCAGAATGTACAATCGCCAAAAATCCTCCTAGTTGTAAAATTCTTTGCAATTTTGATTGGTGCTCCTCAATCTATTTGTAAATTTATCCCATGCATTATTAGCCATGGTTTTCTTTTTGAATTGGTATTCTTGCAAAATGTCCTGATGAGTCAAGAGGAAAACATGGACAAATGTGTCATTTTTCAGCAATAAATAAGGTGGACAAAAATGAATTGTTCTCATTTGCTGATGGTATAAGGAACCAGACTTAAGATTTTGGGCAATAGCTAAAATGTGAATGTGAGGAAGAACATTTTTACCCAGTGATTGGTAATGGTCTGGAACTTGATCTCTATGATGGTTGTGGATACAGAGTGAATTAATGATTTCAAAAAGATATTGGACATGCATTTGAGGGAAATAAAATTGCAGAGCTATGGGCTTTGATTAGTTGAAGAGGACTGACAGATTGCTGTGCAGATAAGTAGCATATATCCGATATAACAAATGGCCATAATGTGCTTCTGTGCCATAATGTCTACATGATGGTTCCATCATTTGGTTCATCAAAGGCAATAATAGAGATACTTTACATTTGTCTAAAGTTAATAATTAATCATTTTGAAGACATGCAGCTTTTAAAAATGCAATCACAGTTTTGCTATCCACTCTTTAATCATATAAAGCACATTGATGAAAGAACCGATCAGCAGGAGAAAAATTGCACAGAATATTATAGGATGCTGCATAGAGGGTCTGTGGTGGGAAATTTAGGCAAATCATGTGTGAAGTCAAGCATCAGGAGAAACCAATTGGATTTTTCCAACAGGGTCTTGAGATTCTTGCTAGGGAGTGGCAAGATGCCTGATAACAGGGATTATTACTCATTATCATCCTAACACTGAATCTCACCATATTAATATGCATCTTCCTATTGTAGCACAGGATGGGTAGAAACTAGATGCAGAAACTAAGCCAGGCGGCTTGCCATGTTTGACAGTGGTAATCAGGGCAAAGGCTGAGCATCTTACTATAGAGCTCAGTGCAGCATCAATCTACAGTATGTGCCAGCATTTGTCTGGCAAACGCACTGCATGTGCTTCGGTAAAGGTGAATAACAGCATTGAGCAGGAGGAACTTCACTTTGTGTATGACAGAGTGCAACTGCATTGGGGGTACTACAAACCAGACAGGATTTAATGGACTCCTAGTTCCAGTAGATGACAGCTGGCTGCAATGATCCTTCATTCACTGTAAAATGGTCTTTATTCAAGGTGCAAGCAGTTTGTTTACATTCTGGGAGAGAAACCTGGCTTTTTCTGTTTGTTTGCTTTCTGTCTGCTTTTGTTATTTACAAAGGCTGTAAGTTTAATGGAGACTTGAGAGGCAAGTTGTTTACACAGAGGGTGATAAGTGCCTGGAATTGTGCTGCCAGATGAGATGGTGGAGGTGGATACAATTGTAGCATTTAAGAGGCATCTTGACAGATATATGAATAGGTAGGGAATAGAGGGATATGTAGAGGCAAATGGTCTTTAGTTTAGAAAGGAACTATACATCAGCACAGTATGCTGGATCAAAGGGCCTGTTCCTGTGCTGTACTATTCTTTCTTCTCTGTTCTGCTTCATTTAAAGGCTTACCCGTTTGTGATGGTCCCTACTGGACAGTGGTCAGATGCTAGTCCCCACTGGACAATGGTAGGATGTTGGTTTACATTGGATATTGGTGAAGGAGTGCTGGTGATTAGAGAGGATGATAAATATGATGTGGCTAAGGACAGGTGAGCTGTGTGACCTGGCAGTTAAACAGTGACTGGGCTAAGAAAATAGCATTATAAATGCAAGGGCATGTTGGCATGCCACTATGTGGCATGAGCAGTGTTGGTTTCTGGCTGCAGTGCCAGTACGTTGCTGGTGAATGGAAATTCTGAACTGCCAACAGTTGGCTGGATGTACAGCTGGGGTTCCAGCATAATGCTGGCACCAGAATGTTGGCGTATTTTGGGTGATCTCAGACATAGCCAAAATATGCCCTTTATGTTCTTGGCCATTTCCTACCATATCGCCGCCAATGTAAGTGTAGATTATGTGTCTAAGCAAAACTAATTCTTCAAGTTTTATGTTTTAAAATTTGGGCCATGTAATTCTAATGAAGGAAAAAAGGTCCAAATGTTAAAGGTTTTTAAAAACAGGGAAAAATAAAAACATAAGAGAATGGTGTAGTCATTAAGAAAGATTTATTTTCATGACATGATGCTTATTGCTTAATGCTGTGAATAACCATTCCAATAAATTCCGAGGCTGCATCGCAAATGTAAGCAAATGGCTGCCATTTATCATTTCCGAGTCACAAGACTTGATAGGCTTATCTGCAATTTAATTTCATTTCATTTGCAAGGTAAATGCTGTTTAATTAAGGCTGATGACTATAATTTCATGACATCACTGAATGTCTGCAGAAATATAGATATATTTCGGAAGATTCTTAGGCCTGGATTGTGCCCCTTTTCCTTCATCTTAGGAAATGTTAGATTTTTTTTCATTGATCAAAGTTTGTTGTCAGTGTGGTCTGGCGTTTCACCTCAGCAGGTGTTTGTAGTATTTTTTTTTGGCAGTAAATTAGCCACTAAGTTGCTGATTTATCTGCCTGTTCAACCTACTCGGCTTTCACTATAAAGGTAATATTTGCCATCTACTAAAATATATACTGAATCCTTGCAAATTGAGCATCCAAACAACTGAGAAAAGAGATATTGGAGCATTTGTGATGAATATGTCTTTGGCACTAAAGTTTGGAAAAGTTTAGGAGGGAAGTCCAATTGAAATGTGTTTTCTTTAGAGGCTACTGTGCTTCTTCTTGCCAGAGAAGCTATGAATATGACCAATGTGTGCAATGTCCCAATTGTGTCTACACACTGCTTCCTGTCACAAGAGCATAGGAGAGACAATGGACAGGAAAACAATCAGTGCATTGACTGTAGGAGTTGTGATGTCAAGTTGCGGCTGTACAGAACATTGGTTAGGCCAAATATTGCATTCAGTTCTGGTCTCCCAGCTGTAGGAAAGATGCTGTTAAACCTGGAAGAGTGCAAAAAGAAAGATTTACAAGACTGTTGCCGGGGTGGGGTTTGAGCAATAGGGAGAGGCTGAATAGGCTGGGGCTATTTTCCCTGAAGGGTTGCAGATTGAGGGGTGACCTTGTAGAGGTTTATAAAATCATGAGGGGTATGGATAGGGTGAATACACAAGATCTTTTTACTCTGGGTGTGGAAATTCAAAACCTAGAGGGCATGGATTAAAGGTGAGAGGGGAAAGATTTAAAAGGGATCTAAGGGACTTTTTTTTATGCAGAGGGTGATGATGTCAGAGAAAGTGGAGGCTGGTACAATTATAATGTTTAAATTACATCTGGAGGGTGTACATGATTGGAAGGGTTTAGATAGATATGACCCAAACGCTGGCAAATGGCACAATTAAGTTAAGATACCTGGTCAATGTAGACGAATTAAACTGAGGGGTCTGTTTCTGTGCTGTACCTCCCTGTGACTCTTTGAAAAAAATTACTCACCCATCTAGCCAATCTTATATAGTTATGAAATCTAAATTATCACAGTATATATGCTTACTGCATCTAATCAAACTTACCTTTCACTTTCTTTGTATTCTGTGCATCCTGTTCATTTTGGTATGTGGCATCTTTAAATTATCTTAAAAGGGGCAACATCTGATGATCTCTATAATCCCTTCAGGGTGACTGTAGTCTCTGCATACACAGAGCATCAAAGGAACATTGCACCCCACTCCACCCAGAGCACTACTGCATTTGGAAGTTGTGGAAAATGGGATCTAAGCACCTGCCAATTAGGAGGGAAAATATTGAGGGAACTTTATCTGTAATCCCATTTGACAATTGTAAACATCCACCAAACTATCCAGTACCTGGTTAACGTTACATACTATTCATTCACCTCTAGGTCATCTGCTCAGGTCTAAAGGAACTCAGATTCTCAGCACAATAGCTAGCACCATGCACTAAACACTATTCCTGGATCTATTCAGAAATGTTGGGAATTCGTGTGAGCTTTCAGACCTGTGAGACCAAGTTCACACTTGCTGAGATACTGACTTGGTGTGGCTTATCTCTAGAAGGCAGCCTCCTCATTGGCTGCCTCAATGCTCACTGTCTTATTAAGGCCATAAATGGGCTTCTAATGTTTCTTCCTCAATGCTAGGATCAGAATGGAGGTATCCACAGATGGATAAATTTAATCTAAATGTTCAAAAGGACAAAGGAGACAGGGCCATCGGAGTGCAGGGGAAAGCTCCCTCAATGCACCAATTAGGCCATGGTTTGGCCTGTCTTGGTCACTTCCAGCTATATTGTGATGATACTGCACCTTTAACAAGGTTATGCGGCCCTTGGTTTGTTTTTTTCAGAGAAATTGTAAAAGCAGCAATTCTAAAAGGTCTAGGTTTGAAGTGTTTTAGGGCCAGTTTGATTATAGCTAACATATCCTGCCTCAGGACAAAGGCTTTCAAGTTTTAAGAAAAACATTTGTATAACGAAAGGGGTGTGGCCAGTTTTCCCAGCTCAGCTTTTCTCTGGTTTGATTTGATTTGGTTTTTAGCAGTCTGGCTGTTCACTGAAAGTAGTCAGTTTTGAGACTACTGGTCCAACAAACAGCTCCATGGAAGAGGGTCTCCTTTGCTGAATCTCACTGCCATCTCTCTCTCTCTCCTGTAAGACCCTGTATTTGATTTTACCTTTTGTGCCAAGGAGTGTTTATGGGGATTGTTGCAAGTACAGAACATCCTCGGTTATCCAAACCTCAATTATCCGAATTTGGATTATCTGAACAAGATCTCAAGGACCCGTAAAAGCGTTACATCAAAGAGATAACTGAATTTGGATTACCTGTACTGAACAACATGTGAAAATGCTGGCAAAAACAAAGAAACACAAGCGCTTCAAGCAACAGCGACTGGATATTTTTTCCGTAAGGGTTAGTTAGATAGCCCTTTGCAAAAGTAAGTGCTTTATTCCCATCACTTTACCAGCCGTTCATAAAAACAATGACAGAGAAAGTAATTGCATGCACAGGGCGGTTCTTCTGTCTTTCTATCACGGCACTGATTCAGCGGAAACTGACAAATGCTCTTGTGATTGTAGAAGATGTTCAGGACCTTGTTTAATGCTGGGATTTCCATATTTATGTGTTGGTAAGAGTTTAGTCCTTCTCAGTTTAACCTGCAGTTTGCAGAATGTAAAGATTAGTTCATTTAAATAGCAGATTCTTCAAAATTATAGATTTAAACAAACTCTCTGGTAGAGCACAACATTAGATCAGTATGGCTTCCTTTGTTTACGATCAGATCAGTTATCCAAACAATCAGTTATCTGAACAATCAGTTATCCAAACAAAATACTCCCTGCCCATCTCGTTTGGATAATCAAGGTTGTTCTGTATTTGGAACAGCCTCATTAAGTTGGGATAATCTGTTGGGTTTTCTGATAAGATAAATTATTCTGTTCTCTTTCGTTTGAGTTTTGATTTGTAATATTGTAAATGTATTCAGTTTTGTTTAAAACTAAGTGGTTGGGCCAGCTGCATCCATCCTGGAATATTCACTCTACACCTGCTTAAAACAACAAGTAAAGTTAGGGTCTGGGCTACTTACTTGAAATGCTTTGAGGGGGTCTGGCCTGGTCCATAACAATATGAGGCATAACGATTTGTGATTCATCCTTAGTTTTGGAAGTCAGTAGATCTAAGTTCTATTGGACAGAACATTGAAATTATCATCTGGTTCTATAAAGCAGTTGTGAGTCTAGACATTTTGTCAGCCTTTTATTTCCAAAATAATCAAACATTGGGCTAAATGTGGCAAAACAATGGCACTCATTGCTGACCTCAAAGCAAGTTGCCCAGGAAGTCTGGGAAATCTACACACTTTGACGTTCCTCAATCCCAGTGATAGTTTAAATTTGGTTCTACATCAAGAAGAACACCAGACCTGCAGCAATAGTGGTGTCAGCAAGTTTGTAGCCAATCACATTGAAGTATTCTCACATACATTAAATTGATTAAAAGCCCTGATTATCCTTCAATATTCAGGTAGCAAATAACAAATGATTATGATTTGATTTAATTAAATAACAGCTGATTTTTTAAAAAAAATTGAGAATACATGGATTTTTTAATCAAAATGGTACAGTTTAACATTTCATAAATGTAGCATTAGCTTTTCAGGCCCAGAGAGATTGTTCAAAGTAGTTTTGAATTTAGTTCACCAATAAGAAAAGAAATTACACACCATTTAACCAGTTGCAATCTTTTCAAAGATGCTTATGTAACGGCATCAAAGTGGAAATTGTTGTGTATTGACTAAGTGATCTGGGTTTGCAATCTGGGAATGACTCTATGCTGCACCCCCTTGGAGATGGTAAGAATTTATCACAGCAATATTTTGGATTGTTGGGTTACTCGGCATATATGCAGACTCTCAAATTTGCTGTCAGTTCCAGTGCAGTAACAACAGAGAACGCTGACAATTTTATCATTATTACTGTAGTGATTGTAATGAGGTCAGCCAAGAGGACCTCATAGAATATGTGTTCTCCAAATGGGACTGTTAAGCTGGTCCAATCAGCGAGCCCTGGTTGACAGATAAGAACAGGAGTGTTAGACATCCTGTTCACCAGGAGAGAGCTGGCTCTGAGAGAGCTGGATCAGTGTTAAAGACTCTCCATGTGTAAATAAAAGGTGATTTGGTGATGGGGTACTGGCCTCTATGGGGTTATTTTAGTGGGAATGAGAGAAAAGCACGTTCCTGAAGATATTTGCTTGCACCAGTCATCTTTGAGTTAGGGTAAATATTTCTGGCATCATTCTGTTATTTGGGAAGCTTAACTTGTTCAATCCTTCCATCAAAGACTGGGCCCATTATGTGGAAAGAATTTGTAATTTTTCCAGGCAACACTGAGGCAGATGCAAAGCAATAAGTAATCATCCTGACAACTTGTGGACCCATAGCTTTGATGGTTATTAGAAGGTTAACTTTCTCTGATGCATCAAATGCTAAAACCTTACAAGAATTGATGGATTTAGTTAAGTAATATTATGACCCCAAGCCTCCTCTAATTCTGAGATAATATCAGTTTTACACGGCAATTCAAGAACTAGGAGAATCCCTATCAGGGCTTTTGACTAGGTTAAGACGACTGGCAGAGACATGAGACTTAGGTTTGACCCTTAATGAGATGCTGAGAGACCATTTGCATTTGTGGCATTAGTGATGTAACCATGCAAAAGCACCTCCTAGCTGAATCCCGACTGATCTTCAAACAGGCACTAGAACTGGCTTAATCATTGGTGAATGGGGCGAGAGGAGTATATGAATTACAAGGTATACCAATGGAAGTGGACACCCTAGCTAGGTCAAATGAGCTTGGAGAACACCACTTGACTGAAGGTAATTGCATAGCCTCACTCAGAACATATCCTGAACAGTGGGAATTTAGGTGAGCCCACAGCAAAACCCCAAAACAAAGCCAAGCCTTGGCCAAAGGGTTAAAATTTTCTTCAGGATCCAGGCTGGCAAGCCTTTGTATTTGCTGTTGGGCTCAAAACAGCAAAAGCATCCTTCTAGATCTAAATTGAGTAAGAGAACTCATACGCTGGTATTCAGGAGAGTACACTGCCTGAAAAGTCCACGTACATGTGGTTTTGATTTGGAGATGCCGGTGTTGGACTGCGGTGTACAAAGTTAAAAATACACAACACCAGGATATAGTCCAACAGGTTTAATTGGAAGCACATTAGCTTTCGGAGCGATGCTCCTTCATCAGGTGGTAGTGGAGGGCTCAACCCTAACACACAGAATTTATAGCAAAAATTTACAGTGTGATGTAACTGAAATTATACATTGAAAAATTGATTGTCTGTGAAGCCTTTCATCTGTTAGAATACCATGACAGTTTCACTTCTTTCATGTGTAAATCACAAAACCTTTTTTTAAAAACATTGTATTCTCAGGTTAGCTGCTAACAATGGTGATAGCTAGACAATATGTTGAAGGTGTTGACCCCCTGTGTTCTCTGTCTATGCCATGATGTTTAGATTGATTCTAATCTAAAAAGTGAGATAACGGAGTTTTACATGAATTCATGAAGTTTTTGAGCAAAGTACAATGTAACCCTGCAAGTACAAACTCACCCCACAAAATATGTGTGTGCATGTGGGTCTTTGTCTGTGTGTGTGTGTGTGTGTCTGGGTTGGGGGTTGCGAGTGTGAGAAAGTGTATGTGTGTGTGTAGTGAGTGCAGAGTGTCTTAAGTCTGTGAGGGGGTGCATGTGTGAGTGTGGGAGTGTGTGTGTCTGTGAGGGTGTGTGTGGGTGTCTGCGTGCATGTCTGTGTATATGTGTGTCCGTGTGTACATGTGTATAGGAGTGCCTGTGTGTGTGAGAGAGTGTGTATATAGAAGTATCTGTGTGTGTGTAGTGCAGTGGTGGTCACCTGTAATGTGACATGAACCCAAGGTCCCAGTTGAGGCCCTCCCTATGGGTACCGAACTTAGCTATCAGCCTCTGCTCGGCCACTTTTCGCTGCTGCCTGTCCCGAAGTCCACCTTGGAGGATGGTCACCCGAAGGTCCGAGGTCGAATGTCCTGGACCATTGGAGTGTTCCCCAACTGGGAGAGAACAGTCCTGTCTGTTGATTGTTGTGTGGTGCCCATTCATCCGTTGTCGTAGCTTTTGCTCGGTTTCCCCAATGTACCATGCCTCCGGGCATCCTGGCCTGCAACGTATAAGGTAGACAACATTGGTTGAGTCACATGAGTGCCTGCCATGTAAACGGTGGGAGATGTCCCCACGCGTAATGGTGGTATCTATGTCCACACTCTGACACGTCTCGTAGCGCCTACCGAGACAGGATTGTATGGAGTTGTCCTGAGAACTGGGCAGCTTGCTACGAACAATGATCTGTTTGAGGTTTGACGGTTGTTTAAAGGCAAGTAGTGGAGGTGTGGGGAGGGTCTTGGTGAGGTGCTCATCCTCATTGATAATGTGTTGCAGGTCACGAAGAACACGGCGTAGGTTTTCAGCTCCTGCGAAATACTGAACAACGAAGGGTACCCTGTCAGTTGCAGCACGTGTCTGTCTCCTGAGGAGGTCATTACGGTTCCTTGTTGTGGCACGTCAGAATTGGCGGTCGATGAGTTGGGCATTGTACCCTGTTCTTGTGAGGGCATCGCTGAGTACTTCCAGGTGTCCATCACGTTCCTCCTCATCTGAGCAGATCCGGTGTATGCATAGGACTTGTCCATAGGGGATGGCTGTTTTAATATGTTTTGGGTGGAAACTGGAGAAGTGTAGCGTTGTGAGGTTGTCTGTGGTGCTGAGGTGTCCATCCTTGATGGAGATGCATGTGTCCAAGAATGAGACAGATAGTTGAGAGTAGTCCATGGTGAGCTTGATGGTGGGATGAAACTTGTTGATGTCACTGTGTAGTTTTATTAGTGACTCCTCGTCATGGGTCCAGAGGAAGAAAATTTCGTCAATGTACCTGGTGTATAATGTTGGTTGGAGATCCTGCATAGAGAAGAAGTCTTGTTCAAACCTGTGCACACAGGCACTCCTGTACACACATATACACAGACGCGCACACAGACACCCACACACGCCCTTACAGACACGCACACTCCCACACTCACACATGCACCCCCTCACAGACTTAAGACACTCTGCACTCACTACACACACATACACTTTCTCAAACTCACAACCCCCAACCCAGACAGACACACACAGACAGACAAAGACCCACATGCACACATATATTTTGTGTGGTGAGTTTGTACTTGCAGGGTTACATTGTACTTTGCTCAAAAACTTCATGAATTCATGTAAAACTCCGTTATCTCACTTTTTAGATTAGAATCAATCTAAACATCATGGCATTGACAGAGAACACAGGGGGCCAACACCTTCAACATATTGTCCATTGTTAGCAGCTAACCTGAGAATGCAACTTTTTAAAAAAAAGGTTTTGTGATTTACACATGAAAGAAGTGAAACTGTCATGGTGTTCTAACAGATGAAAGGCTTAACAGACAATCAATTTTTCAATGTATAATTTCAGTTACATCAGACTGTAAATTTTTGCTATAAATTCTGTGTTAGGATTGAGCTGTCCACTACCACGTGATGAAGGACAATAGACAATAGACAATAGGTGCAGGAGTAGACCATTCTGCCCTTCGAGCCTGCACCACCATTCAATATGATCATGGCTGATCATCCTTAATCAGTATCCTGATGAAGGAATGATGCTCCGAAAGCTAGTGTGCTTCCAATTAAACCTGTTGGACTATAAACTGGTGTTGCATGATTTTTAACTTTGTACAAGTGGTTTGGAACAGTTAAATTGTTTAGCAACATTCAAATTGAAACCAGTCACGATAAACATCTAGTTCAGGGGTGGGGAACCTGCGGCCTTAAGGCTGCATGCGGCCTTCTAAGCCATTGTGTGTGGCCTTTTGAATGGATCCAAATTTTGCAGAACAAATCTTTTATCTTTTATTGATATGCTTTCTTTCATCATATATTATTTTTATTTTAATCTTAAAATGAATGTATTTAAAATACCAGAGAGTAAAAGAAAATTCAACGAAATAATCCCCACTTATTGCTGCAAATCTACATTCTCCTACTTAACCAAAATCAAGACAGATGATGCATACCCATCTAGAAGATCAGCTAAAACTGCAGACCTCCATGCTGCAACAAAATATTCAAATGGTTTCCTACAAAAAGCAGTCACAACAAAGTATTAAAAGGTTAGCTATCTTTAGAATTAACATTTTTTTCATTTTCTTTAGTTAGTTAGTATATAGTAGTTAGATTTTTACAAAATAATGTGAATTTTGAAGAATATATCATTGAAGTTTCTTGGATGCAGCCATATTAGATTACAACTAACATAATGCAGCCTTCCAACATGAAAAGGTTCCCCACCTCTGGTCTAGTTAAATGATTATCCAGTTCTAATTGAGGTCGATACCTATATGGCCACAGAACGAGTGATCACAGAACGAGTCTTTTACAAAATTTACTCTGGAATCTAACCCTGAAGTTTGTGCAAGATCTCAGCTAGATGAGAACCTATACTAGGGAACTTTACAGGTTAAAGGTACAACTTTAGTTCTAGTCTCTTATGAGAAGCAACTTGTTCAGTTACCACTGTTTGTAGTAAAAGACTCGGGGCCCAAGCCTGATGAAGTGAAATTGGTTGAGAAAGATTCACCAAGATTGGTTCAACACTTTTTTTGATTGGAAAATGGCTGCCTGAGTGAAATACTGATACCTGGAGGTTTTCAGGAAGGTCCAGGGACTATCAAAGGAGCCAAGGCCAACTTGTATGTTGACCAGGAAGCAATTCCATGATTTTGCAAGGCCCACCCAGTGCCATTTGCCTTACGTGCAAAAGTAGAGGCAGAAATCAAAAGGCTGAAAGTGAAGGAATCATCAAAATAGTCCAGTTTGCAGAATGGGCAGCATTATTTGTACCAGTGTGAAAATGCCAGAAATACTTATCCCAACTGAAAGATGACTGTGGCGAATACATTTCTTCAGGAGCATGCTTTTCACTCGTTGCCACTGAAATAACTATACAGAGGCAAGGTTTGGATGTAGACAGAGCTGCATTGATGGGGCAGTGTCCAGTGCCAACCAGGTCAGAATTTGCCACCAGCATGGGAATGGTTGGATAAACACTGGGCTCGGTTACACGTTGACTATACAGATTCTTCCATGGGCTCAAGATTCTTAGTCATTGAGGACGCCCACTGAAAATGGCTGGACATGCATAGAGTTCATTTGTCAAACCCAGTGATGATGATAGAAAATCTGCACGCATCCTTTGCAATACACAGGCTCTCGGAAGTGTTGGTCACAGATTGTGGATCATGGTTTACCAGCAGGATATTTGAGTATTACCTATAGTCGAATGGTATTCGGGAAATAAGATCAGCTCCATGCCATCCATCATCCAATGGTCTGGCAGAAAGAACAGGCCAAACTTTGAAGGCAGGCTTAAAGAAACAGCCAGGAGAAAGTGAGGACTGCAGATGCTGGCGATCAGAGTCAAGAGTGTGGTGTTGGAAAAGCACAGCAGATCAGGCAGCATCCGAGGAGCAAGGTAATCAATGTTTCGGGCATAAGCCCTTCATCAGGAATGAAGCTCTTCATCCTGATGAAGGGCTTATGCCTGAAAGATCGATTTCCCAGCTCCTCAGATGCTGCCTGACCTGCTGTGCTTTTCCAGCACCACACTCATTAAAGAAATAGCCTACAGCTTCCCTAAATACTGAACTGTCCCAATTCCTATTTGATTATAGAACTATTCCTCATGCAAATACAGGCATAGCTCCAGCAGAGTTGCTAATGGGGAGAAGATTCCATACCAGGTTCTTGGACTTGGACTTAGTGGGGAGGATGAAAAAGCAACAGGAACACCAATGCTAGACTCGAGACTCTGTTAAGCAAGAGAGACAGTTTACTTTATGGGACAAAGTTTGGTGTAGGAATTGCAGGAATGACGCTGCATAGGTAAAAGGCATGCACAACGCATATAGATCCAGCAATGTATAAAGTTCGAATAGATGTGACGGTCATGAACAAGCATGTGGACCATATGAAAGCTGCAAGTTCACAAATGGTGCAGGCAAAAAAATACCGAGCTCCTTGACTGCCTTTCCGACTGTTCAGGAACCTGTGGGTTCTCCCTCTCCATCAAACCTTGAAGGTGCCTCAGAATCTGAGATGGACACAGCAGATGTCACTGCCACAATGCCTTTGCCGCCTGAAGAAAAGAATCAATTCCTTCTGAGATGCTCTGGGTGCAAGAGGCAAGCTATTGTGCATTACATCCCACTCATATCAGAGGCAGAGTTGGAGGAACCTGACCGAGTGCTCAAATGCCCCAGGAGGAGCTGCTAAAAAAAACAGCCTATGTCCTGTGTCAGAGGAGGAGGAGGAATGTAGTGATTGTAATGAGATCAGCCAGCAAGGTTGACCTCTTAAAATTAATTTCCTGATTAGGGCTGTTAACCCGGTCCAATCAACAGAGCCCTGGCTGACAGATATAAACAGCAGTATCAGAGATCCTGTTCCCTCTGAGAACTGGCTCTGAGGAAGCTGGGTTAGTGTGAAGGACTCTCCATGTGTAAGTACAGGGTGACTTGGTGGTGGGAAACCTGCCTCTGTGGAGTTATTTCAATTATGATTGTGAAATCTGGGCCATTAATTTTATCATTTCTACCAGGAATGGCACACACTGACTCGAACCTAATAAAAGCAAGTACTTGCATTCAAGCTTAGTTAATAACCTCTCGTGTATCATAGTCTGTGGGAAAGGGTTTGGCAACTGAAGAAAATGCCCTTTGGTACCAACGTGAAGAATGTATACTTTAACTGGGCATGTGCAGAGAAAAGCTTAAAAAATGTTGCTGGAAAAGCGCAGCAGGTCAGGCAGCATCAAAGGAACAGGAGAATCGATGTTTCGGGCATAAGCCCTTCTTCAGGAATGAGGAGGGAAAGCAGAGAAAACAAATGATCTTCCCATTCTACAACAATAATAATCATTCGGATAGCAAATAAACACAGTGCAACTGCTGAAAATTGGAACAAAAAGGTCATAGAGAAATAGCTGCCAAAGTATTTTTTTTTCCTTAAAATAACCGCTCCTGAGAGATTTACAATACACAGGATAGCCTGAAATGGCATAGAAAAGGTGTTCATGCCCCACTCAAGCCTCCTCCTATGTATTCCCATCCACCAGCATAATCCCTTATTTATTTGTCCCTCATATATTTGCCTATGTTTCCCAAATATGCATCAGCCATTCGCTGAGCAAGTTCCACATTCTCACCACACTTTGGGTAAACAGGTTTCTCCTGAATTGAATTTCTTGGTAACTATCTCAAAATCTTGCTCTTCTCCTCAAATAGAAACATTTTCTCTGCATCCATCCCAACCCTAGCCCTAGTCTTAACATCCTCTGTTAAGTGATTCCTTACTCTTCTTTGGACATGAGATGCAGCCTATTTATCATTTCCTGGTTGCTGGAGGGCATTACTAAGTCAGGAGGGATATTTTACCCCCATCCTTTTAAACACCTCTTGGTATATTTAAAAGAAAGTGAAGTTGTATTCTGTATTGAACCCAAGAAAAATAAGAAAAATCAACATCAAACATAGCCGCACAAACACAAGAAATAAGTTTACAAAGACAAAGGGACAGGTGTTTAGTATGGGCAAGAAAGCAAAGGCAAATACAGTTGAAAGTTTTTAGACTCCTTCAGTTGTGAGTGAAATCTGAATCCTAACAGTTTAGCTGCAGTCCTTATTCCTCGACAGAGGCAACATTTGTGGATATCCTTCAGCTCTTACTGCAGTGTTGTTGTTTCAAGTCATTTCTTTTCATTGGGCATTGACTTTTAAATTGATAACAGAAATAGAACAGGTGTTTTCCAGCTTTTATTTACATATCAATATTTTGTTGTCTCTGCCTTGATGCTCACAACAAATTGTTGGCGAAGTTCACTTTTATATTCCTGAATCTTTTATTTATTTTTCCAAGCTGTATATTCCACAGATAAACTTTCACCATATGGAGTAGGTTGCAGATCTGAGTTTCAGTGCCCATTTATAATTTCCACTCAGGCTGATCCCTGTACTCTGACGGTCTCATGAGGTTGAGTGATCAAGTGATCAGAGCAACCATTTACTTCAAATCCATTTTTAGTCCATGCACGTTCCTAGTATTACAACCACTTATAGAGGCTGAGTATTGTTAGTATATTTTTATTATGATTGTAAAATGGGTTATAGATCACTCAAGAGTTCCATATTTTAATAAAACAATGCATTTTTACATGCATGCTGTTGTCTGAAGCTGTGGATAATGATGGTAGAGGTTCCACCGTTCTTTCCAGCACATGGATAAGAATCTCTCCACAATGATTTGGAGATGCCGGTGATGGACTGGTGTGTACAAAGTTAAAAATCACACAACACCAGGTTATAGCCTGACAGGTTTAATTGGGAGCACTAGCTTTCGAAGTGCTGCTCCTTCATCAGGTGGTCCCTTCTCTGCCTGCCATTGATGTTTGTTAGAAGGATTTGCAAGTTGATATCACAATCTGTTTGTCCTTGTTTTTAATGCCTCTTCCTTTGGTCATACTGTCCTCATGTGGAACTGAAGCCCAGAGTTTCTGGCTCAAAAGCAAAGATAATAACCAACTTACGACGATATCTCTTTTTCAAATCTATCCCTCTAGAAAGAAAGCCTAGTCCTGGTTTGAAGTTTTTTTTAATGATTTATGGACATGTAACACAATGTTTAATGATTGGTGTATTTGTGTATGAGATCCCTATGTTTCTCTACTTCAATTTGACTTGTTCTTTCCAAATAATAAGGAACCTCCCTATTCTACCTCCCAAAATATTCCACCTCACATCTGTGGTGCGCTTCATTTGATAATTATTTGTCCATCAGCAAGTTTTAATAATATTTGCCTAGAATTTGTTATAGTTGTCCTCACTATTGACTTCTCCACTCAATCACACCCCCCCCGACCAATTTAGTCTCCTATTTAAATTTAGAAATTGTTTTGATCCCAAAGTCCAATTGTTCATGCAAATTGTGATCCTTGGGAAACACCAATTCCCAAATTCTGCTACTTTGAACAACTACACTCTGTCTAGAAATCCATTCTTCCACTTGAAACAGGATTTCATAATATCTGACCTAATTCATGAAATTATAATGGACATCTTATCAAAGGCCTTTTGAAAATCCAAATTAATTACATTAGTTTCATTGCCATTGTTTAAATATCTGTGTTACCTCCTTGGTCCAATAAGATGGGTCAAGCAAATATTCCTCTGACTCCAGAAAAATAATGACCAGCTCCACCCACCACCATCCTGCAGCCTGCTCAGCTCCCCATGCTGCCATCCCTAAATCTCTCCGATAATGAAACCTGCGTCCCAAGAATGAGTCTCATCACTTGGGTGAGCTAACTGTGAAGATGTGCCCAACAGTGCCAAGTATGCCAATTAAATGTTACCTCAAAGCATTTCCATTGAGGCCTGCACAAGCTGATGAGAGGGCTCCTGGAGCCAAATTTGACAACCAAATACCTGGAACCAGGGAAGGTTTCAGTAACAAAAAACCAACGTCATCCATTCTAATAAGCACAATAATTCATTTAAAAAGCTCATGAGGGGATTCTAAGTTAAAAGTCACCCAACACCAGGCTATATTCCAACAGGTATAATTGGAAGCACTAGCTTTTGGAGCACCCCTCCTTTATCAGGTCCAACACCGGCATCTCTAAATCAAGAGGTGATTCTAGGCATGAATTGTGTGTTTGCGCAGAACCTAGGGCAGCACGATGGCTCAGTGGTTACCACTGCTGCCTCACAGAGTCATGGACCCAGGTTCGATTCAACCCTTAGACATCTGTGAGAAGTTTGCACCTTCTTTGTGTGTGCGTGGATTTCCTCCTGGTGCTCTGGTTTCTTCCCACCGTCCAAAGTTGTGCAGGTTCCATGGATTGGCAATGTTAAATTGCCCGTAATGTCCAGGGATGAGCAGGCTAGATGGATTTTCCATGAGAAATGCAGGGATAGGGTAGGGAGGTGGGTCTGTGTGGGATGCTCTTCAGAGGAGCGCTGTGGACTTGAGGGGCCAAATTACCTATTTCCACATTGCAGGGATTCTATGATTTCTTAGCATTCTGTGAATATCAAATAACGCAATGCCAAGTGTGATAATGTTGTTCAAATTGTTTGAAACAGGCAAATACTCTGGAGGCAAGTGGGCCATTGTTCCATGATTGGGCATCAAAGGCCTATATGGATATTGGAAGGTGAGCAGGCCTCTGTTAGGTGAATGGATTCCTGTTACATGTATCCACATTCCCGTTCTATTTAAATATACCCCAGCTTCTTGCGCGGACCTCTATCTCCTGGAAGTTTCCTTAAATCTCAATCCCTGAATCTTCAGTTAGATTCAGAGGTACATTAATAATATTTCCGTGTTCATATTTAAAGTACATGAAACCAAACTAATTTCGGTTGAGTGGTTAGGTTTCACACCTGAGGGGTTGAATAATTCTGCGAATTTGCCTCACTGTGACTCCAAACCTCTCCACTGATTGGCCACATTGATAATTAAGAAAGTATCTCTCTCTCTGACAGTGTGAAGAATATTAATGATCGATACATGGTGCAAGACGCATATAATTACCAAGTACCTTATTAAGTATTAATAGGCAGAAACTGCGGTTTGTTGAGCTGGGACCCACCAGTCATGATTTATTTTTCAATTGACTTTACATAAACATAATTCCTCCTGAGTCCAATCCCATTGGTAATCAGCCTCTTATCTTTTCAGTTTTGATTCAAGCGAAGTTAAGGCAGGTGAATTGACTTATGAAAGTGGAAGGTTAATGTTTTAGACAGTCAAGACATTTATTTTAAGTTAGGTGCTGGCTGATCTGCTAAGGTTTTTTTGCATTCTTCCATTACCAGTAATTTTTCTTTCCATTCTCATTTAATTGATCGCTGTGGGTATCCTGATCCATCCCTCAGGTTAAGGAAGGTGAGCAGAACCTCCAAATGTTAAATCAGGAGATGGATCATGTTGCATTCTTCTTATTATAAATGTACTGATTGTGCAAGAAGAGTTGTAATGATTTGCTCATGAGTCCTGTGTTGTTTGAATAATCACTCTTCAATCTGCAAGGAAAACAAACTCTATTTGAATGAATTCTGCAAGCTATTGAGACCGGAGAAAGCCCCAGCTAAGACTACCCCTGACCCTAATTCAGCGCATGCCTGTCATGTAGAGTAGTGCTGATGTTTTTGACCAAAATTGTCATGCAGAGCTTTAATTCCTAGCTGTTATATGCAACAATGTAGCTGAAAAACCATTACACAATGAATAACAGGTAAAACAATAATGTGGGTTCTCTATTTGAAGATAAAATAGAGAACTGTGTGGAGACTGACTGTGTGGAGTTTGCACGTTCTCCCCGTGTCTGCGTGGGTTTCCTCCGGGTGCTCCGGTTTCCTCCCACAGTCCAAAGATGTGCAGGTTAGGTGAATTGGCCATGCTAAATTGCCCGTAGTGTTAGGTTAGGGGTATGGGTGGGTTGCGCTTCGGCGGGGCGGTGTGGGCTTGTTGGGCCGAAGGGCCTGTTTCCACACTGTAAGTAATCTAATCTAATCTAAAAAACTATATGCAACAATTGTAATGGGATACTGTGCAGACTGTTGGAAAATTACTTTTTCCATGAAGTTATAGGTTTATATGTCAAATCGTTGATCAGACCACATTTGGAGTATTGTATTCCACCCTGGGCACCTTCCTTGAGGAAGGATACTAAAGCCCTGGAGACGGTGCAAAGCAGATTTATTAGAAAGATACCAGGAATAAGGGATTTTAGATACAAAGAAAGATTACAGCAATTGGGCTTCTTCTCTTTGAGCAGAGAAGATTAAGAGATGACCTCACTGAGGTGTTCAAAATTATGAACAATTTTGACAATTCAAAGAAGGATATTTTGTTTCCACTATTGGTATGTCATTAACTAGATTGTTGGCAAGAGCTCAGAGTGAAATGAGAAGAAACTTCTTTAGTCAGAAAGTTGTTAGGATTTGGGATGCACTGTCTGGGAGAGGTAGATTCCATGAGAGGCTTCAAAAGACAGCTGGATATATATTTGAAAATGATGAATTGAGAGGGCTGTGGAGATAGGGCTGGAGAATGAGACTAGGTAGGTAGCTCTTTCAGGAGCCAGTACAGACACAATGGATCGAAAGGCCTCCTGTACTGTAACTTTCTGTGATTCTATCCTGTTCTCGTGGTGGATAGTGAAGGACAGCAGTTCCAGATACACCTCACCAGCTGTATGTTTGAAAATGTATAATGGGTAAAGATGAAATTTTTCAAAAATGAATCTGATATGCAGTAAGTTTCAGGATGGATGTTATGAGAATTTCTGCTCCTTCACTCCAGCATTGCCATACAGAGTGGGGTACTCTCTTGTAAATATTGCTGATGCACTCATACTGGTGTGGTCATTCTGGCAGAGTGGTGCTTTAATGGGACGTTTGGTGGGATGGATGGAGGGACAGACACATACACACACTCTCTCTCTCTCTCTATACACACCATCCCCCACTCCCGCAACGGGAGCATATTGATTCCTCATATAATCAGGTGTTGTAGTGAAGATCTTGTTTATTCAGGGCTTCCATTGCAACTACGCTGCAGTTAAACTTGTGGAGTGGAAATTTCAGGCTTTAAACCATGTCCTTTGTTAAACTCTGGTAATATTGGAACAGACTGCACTGCTTAAACAGTTTTACTATGCTGGACGCTTTTTCCCCAACACAGACCAGACAGAATAATGTTTTATAATACATCACGCTGTGCACCTGTTAGTCTTTTTGTTTTTCAAATGCTGCCAGGCTTACTTTTTAATTGAATTTTCAGAAGCCCAGAGGCCTCCTAATTTGTGCACAAGGGTCAGACTCCTCAGAATGCTGGAAATGCTCCGAATATGGCTCTATTGCAGTCCGAGTGCCAAATCAGGAGATGGGGGATCAAAGCTCTTGAATTCCAGTTTTCTTATTCCATTACAATGACAGAAAAGGATCCAAACAGCGTGCTTCGTGATGGCTGATTACTAAGGGGTCAGATGTAGGCACCATCGTGTATATCTTAAGGCTCTGAGATTGGCTCCAGCAGCTCATGTTCAAAAAATAAAATAACAGAAAAATGGGATATCAAGAAAAACGTGCCAGCTTAAGCTTGTTCCCCTAAAATTTTCTCATTCTTAAAAATCACACAATACCAGGTTATAGTCCAACAGGTCTATTTGGAATCATTAGCTTTTGGCGTGCCGAAGACTAATGCTTTCAATTAAACCTGTTGGACTATAACCTGGTGTTGTGTGATTTTTAACTTTGTACACCCCAGTCCAACACCGGCATCTCCGAATCATGACTTTCCTCATTCTGGTTTTCCTTTTGGGGAACAGAAACTTCTAGGGGTCTAAAAGTAGATCACAAAGGGTTTGTGACAGCACAGCCACAATGGGAAAGGTGCCAAATATTGTCAATGATGCAAAACACATAATATCCAAGTAATCGTGAAGTGAACAAAGATTAAAAGTTGAAATTTTATGGTCTCACATTTATTGAAATTTAGCAAAAATAATTTCCATCAAAAAAGGGAATGACCCATTCCCACTGCAGCCATATTGCCAATCCTTACAGTCTCTCTCATCTAAGGCTTTATAAATATGTCCACCTGAGCCCTTTTAATGTTTAAATTGAGGATTTCATGATGTACACAATACCCACTGCCATTTAAGGATGGCATTTAGTGGTGTATGACCTCTAACCTGTGGGTGTCCAGCTCCAGCAGGTAAATTTCACTTCAATTATTTTGGGGAATGGGGGTAAGGTGTATGAGGAGTAAGAGCAAAACCAGCATGGGCTCCTGGGATTCCATTTCTCATTTTCCGTACCCTACCCCTCCCCAAAGATTGTTCAGCCCCTCAAGAACATCTTGGCCGACAGGCTGTTGCAGAGATTCAGAGTAGGTGAGCAGTGGTGGAACTCTTTCTCTTTGTCTGTATCTCACTAACTGAATGCTAATGAGCCTTGTCCATCCCCTTACCACGCCCCCCTCCAATCCCCCTCCATTTAACCTACTCTTGGAGCTAAGTCTGACCCAGAGTGAATTCCTGTTCTTTAAACCAACACTTTGTGTTAAGTAATCAAGCTCACACTAAACCAATTGAAGTTAAGGTCAATACAAATAAAGTAGTGGAATGCAGAAAATAAAACACTTTGATGTTCAGTTGCTGTCACACAGTGTCAGGCAATCAAAGCTTGCTGCTTACCTAATCTCCGACTGTAACAGCACAGTGAGAAATGGAAGATTTCCACGGGGTTTGAGTATTAATGACCCTTTAGAGCTCAACTCTGTTTTCACCACAACTACAACATTACCTCAGCAGTGAACACAAAATCCAGTCCACATCGATGACACCAAAAACTCCACTGATGCAATGAATGGTCATTACAGATTGACTGATTCTTGTTGCTGGAGAAAGTGAGGTCTGCAGATGCTGGAGATCAAAGTTGAAACTTTATTGCTGGAACAGCACAGCAGGTCAGGCAGCATCCAGGGAACAGGAGATTCGACGTTTCGGGCACAGGCCCTTCTTCAGGAATGAGCAGAGAGTGTTCAGCAGGAGAAGATAAAAGGTAGGGAGGAGGGACTTGGAGGAGGGGCGTTGGAAATGTGATAGGTGGAAAGAGGTCAAGGTGAGGGTGATAGGTCGGAGTAGGATGGAGGCGGAGAGGTCAAGAAGAAGACTGCAGGTCAGGAAGGCGGTGCCGGGCTGGAGGGATTCGGCTGAGACAAGGTGGGGGGAGGGGGGGGATGAAGAAACTGGTGAAGTCCAAGTTCATCCCCTGTGGTTGGAGGGTTCCCAGTCGGAAGATAAGACGCTCCTCCTCCGACTGTCGCGTTGTTGTGGTTTGGCGGTGGATGAGTCCAATGACCTGCATATCCTCGGTGGAGTGGGAGAGGGAGTTGAAATGCTGTGCTACAGGGTGGTTGGGATGGTTCGTCCGGGTGGCCCAGAGGTGCTCTCTGAATCGCTCCGCAAGTAGGCGGCCTGTCTCCCCAATATAGAGGAGGCCACACCGGCTGCAGCGGATGCAGTAGATGATGTGGGTGGAGGTGCAGGTGAATCTGTGGCGGATATGGAAGTTTCCTTTGGGGCCTTGGAGAGAAGTGAGGGGGGAGGTGTGGGCGCAAGTGTTGCACCTCCTACGGTTGCAAGGGAAGGTGCCGGGAGTGGAGGTTGGGTCGGTGGGGGGTGTGGATCTGACAAGGGAGTCGCGGAGTGAGTGGTCTCTACGGAAAGCTGATAGGGGAGGGGAGGGAAATATATCCTTGGTGCTGGGGTCTGTTTGGAGGTGGCGGAAGTGACGGCGGATGATGCGCTGTACATGGAGATTGGTGGGGTGGTAGGTGAGGACCAGTGGGGTTCTGTCCTGGTGGCGGTTGGAGGGGCGGAGCTCAAGGGCGGAGGAGCGGGAAGTGGAGGAGATGCGGTGGAGGGGTGTGATACACGGAGTGACATCGAACAATTCTTCTGCCGCCTTCGCCTCCGTGCCTTCTTCTTCAATCAAGACTCTCGCCCACCCTCTGACGACCCCTTCTCCCACCTCCAACACACCCCGTCCACCTGGACACCCCGTGCTGGCCTCCTACCCGCCCTCGACCTCTTCATAGCCAACTGCCGCCGCGGTATTAACCGCTACCTGAACTTCCACACCCCTCCCACCCACTCCAACCTCTCACCCTCGGAACGCGCAGCCCTCCACTCCCTCCGTTCCAACCCCAACCTCACCATCAAACCAGCTGACAAGGGAGGCGCAGTAGTAGTTTGGCGCACTGACCTTTACACCGCTGAGGCCAAACGCCAGCTCGCAGATACCTCCTCCTACCGTCCCCTTGACCATGACCCCACCACCAAACCATCATCTCCCAGACCATCCATAACCTCATCACCTCAGGGGACCTCCCATCCACCGCCTCCAACCTCATAGTCCCACAACCCCGCACCGCCCGTTTCTACCTCCTGCCCAAAATCCACAAACCTGACTGCCCCGGACGACCCATCGTCTCAGCCTGCTCCTGCCCAACCGAACTCATCTCGGCATACCTCGACACGGTCCTGTCTCCATTAGTCCAAGAACTCCCCACCTACGTTGGTGACACCACCCACGCCCTCCACCTCCTCCAGGATTTCCGCTTCCCCGGTCCCCAACGCCTCATCTTCACCATGGACATCCAGTCCCTGTACACCTCCATCCCCCATCACGAAGGACTCAAAGCACTCCGCTTCTTCCTTTCCCGCCGTACCACCCAGTACCCTTCCACCGATACCCTCCTTCGACTGACCGAACTGGTCCTCACCCTGAACAACTTTTCTTTCCAATCCTCCCACTTTCTCCAAACAAAAGGAGTAGCCATGGGCACCCGCATGGGCCCCAGCTATGCCTGCCTCTTCGTAGGGTATGTGGAACAATCCATCTTCCGCAACTACACTGGCCCCACCCCCCATCTTTTCCTTCGCTACATTGATGACTGTATCGGCGCTACCTCGTGCTCCCACGAGGAGGTTGAACAGTTCATCCACTACACTAACACCTTCCACCCCGACCTCAAATTCACCTGGACAGTCTCGGACTCCTCCCTCCTCTTCCTAGACCTTTCTGTTTCTATCTCAGGCGACCGAATCAACACGGACATCTACTACAAACCAACCGACTCCCACAGCTACCTGGACTACACCTCCTCCCACCCCGCCCCCTGTAAAAACGCCATCCCATTCTCCCAATTCCTTCGTCTCCGCCGCATCTGCTCCCAGGAGGACCAGTTCAAAATACGTACAACACAGATGGCCTCCTTCTTCAAGGACCGCAATTTCCCCCCCGACGTGGTCGACGGTGCCCTCCACCGCATCTCCTCCACTTCCCGCTCCTCCGCCCTTGAGCCCCGCCCCTCCAACCGCCACCAGGACAGAACCCCACTGGTCCTCACCTACCACCCCACCAATCTCCATGTACAGCGCATCATCCGCCGTCACTTCCGCCACCTCCAAACAGACCCCAGCACCAAGGATATATTTCCCTCCCCTCCCCTATCAGCTTTCCGTAGAGACCACTCCCTCTGCGACTCCCTTGTCAGATCCACACCCCCCACCGACCCAACCTCCACTCCCGGCACCTTCCCTTGCAACCGTAGGAGGTGCAACACTTGCGCCCACACCTCCCCCCTCACTTCTCTCCAAGGCCCCAAAGGAAACTTCCATATCCGCCACAGATTCATCTGCACCTCCACCCACATCATCTACTGCATCCGCTGCAGCCGGTGTGGCCTCCTCTATATTGGGGAGACAGGCCGCCTACTTGCGGAGCGATTCAGAGAGCACCTCTGGGCCACCCGGACGAACCAACCCAACCACCCTGTAGCACAGCATTTCAACTCCCCCTTCCACTCCACCGAGGATATGCAGGTCATGGACTCATCCACCGCCAAACCACAACAACGCGACGGTCGGAGGAGGAGCGTCTTATCTTCCGACTGGGAACCCTCCAACCACAGGGGATGAACTTGGACTTCACCAGTTTCTTCATCCCCCCTCCCCCCACCTTGTCTCAGCCGAATCCCTCCAGCCCGGCACCGCCTTCCTGACCTGCAGTCTTCTTCTTGACCTCTCCGCCTCCATCCTACTCCGACCTATCACCCTCACCTTGACCTCTTTCCACCTATCACATTTCCAACGCCCCTCCTCCAAGTCCCTCCTCCCTACCTTTTATCTTCTCCTGCTGAACACTCTCTGCTCATTCCTGAAGAAGGGCCTGTGCCCGAAACGTCGAATCTCCTGTTCCCTGGATGCTGCCTGACCTGCTGTGCTGTTCCAGCAATAAAATTTCAACCTGATTCTTGTTGCTGCATTGTTCTAATTGTTTTTTGATGCCAGTTGTGTACTTTGGTTTCAGGTCCAGCCATTGTTCGCCTAGTCTGCAACAACCAGCAAGTCCACATTAGAAATTTTATCTATTATGAATGGAGTCAACACTGAACTATCCTGGCCAGACTATCATCCCATTACATGGTAAACCGTGCAGTGTCAAATGATGCACATTTTCTTGAAACTCACAACTGCTTGGTTCACCACCCAACTCAAAGATAGTCAGAATTGCTGATCCATTTTATTATGTGAGTCACCAGGTTAACATTATATAAAATTGATGCACTCCCGCCTTTTACTTAAGACATTTTCTGCCCTGTCCCCAATGCATTCAATTTAAAATTGTCACATACTCACCATCAAAGTTCTCCTTAATCTCATCCACTTGCTTGTAAGTGTTCCCTCAGAATTTTGTTTGGCCCCAGTGCCTTTTTCACCTCATGCATTCATCTGGGAATTACTGTTTGAGCTATTTATAACTGATTATGCACTCCTGGTTGGTCTCCCACATTCTACATTCTATAAATTTCAGGTCACCCAAACTATTTTGCAGCTGTGTTGTTCACCAATGACTCCATGCTCATTGATTCAGGATAAACAACGCCTTGCTTTAACATTCGCATCCTTGCTTTCAAAAGTGTTCCTGTCCCCATCTTCCCATCTCAAATAATGCTCAAAAAAACCCTCAAAAATGATTTGTGCTCCTATCTATAACCTCCGTCAGTTCTGAAGACTTATGTGATTTTAAGGTTCCTCCAATTCTCTTGATTATCCACCATATTAATCTTTCTACCATTGATAATGCAATGAAATGTGTGAGATTTATGACATTTTTGAAGTTGAAGGTATGAATATTCCAATTCGAATATATTTGGGACAGGGTAGCAATCTTCAACTGCCTAGGAACCAAATGTTGGAATTCCCTACTTAAACTCCTCCATTTCTTTACCTCCCTTTCCTCCTTTAAGCTGTTCCTAACATAAAGAGAAACCATAAATTATTTTAAACATTACACCTATTTGTTTAGTTTTTAAATGAACTTTGTTGGACAAAGTTATGGCCACCTCTGATCAGATGATGCAATTTTTGGCAAATTATAAATAGGACAGAGTTTAGACCATCATGTAGGCATTTCAGTCAAATTGCCCAAAGAAATAGCTGACTTTGTCTCCCCACCAGAACCAGAACAAAGGAGTGCTATTGAAACCTATCATGTCTGAAGTGGCACTAATGGATCATCATTTGTCTCATGCAATGAACAGTGGGCCTTGGCATAGCACTTATTCTAATTATAAGTGTGGATGTGCTAATAGCCACATTTACCTTCTGAAATGAATACTGAACCTTTGCCTAAAGGGATGGGATTCAATTGTTAAATTGAAAACTGACTCAGTTAGGAAGAGTCAAAAGCCAAAAACCTTTTCCTGGCCTTTGCAGAAGTTAGCTGTAATCCCAAGACAACATTGTTTCAGTCTGGCAAGAATCTAGTTATTGTTAACATCAAGCTGCTAAGAATGTAAGACCAGCTCAACAAGCCAGACTCTAGGCTGAACTAAGACTGCCTCAAGACTCAATCTCTGTGAAACCTTGTTTCTAAGATGAATCTTATATTGATCTAAAAAGTGGATCAACCTCATGTTGTGATTTCTTCAAACGCTGTTAAAAAGTGTCACAGAATCCTGCCTTCAGTCAACTACACCTGTCTGCATTCACATTCCAACAAAACAAAACCTCATTGGACATCACCTTTCTGGAATCAGACATAAAACAAATTAATTAATGTCTACATCTTTGATTTTTAAGTAATTCATCATTTTAAACTTTTTTTTCCCCCCTTTTTTCCTTACGTATTTGTGTACATGTGTGTGTTGTGACAATTGTTCCCTTGGGTTGAATGCATGAATAAACCGTACTTCTGCTTTAACGTCTGCAAGCCATTTTAAAATTGGACTCAGTTTGGTTGGGGAGTTGGGATCACACCACAGCTTCTTTCAAAAGGGAAAATAAATAAGAACAAACAAGAATAAACCTACTTACAGACAAAGGTTGGAAACAAAACAATTCAATTTATCTCTTTCTCCTGTCTATAACACTCTATTATACTTACCTCTTTGACCAAACATTTATCACTGCCCCAATATCTCCTTATGTGGCTTAATCTCACATTTTCTTTCAAAACACTCCTGTGAAACTCCTTGGGTCATTTAACTATATTAAGGACTCTGTATAAACTCAAACTGTTATTGTATGGCATTCCTTTGTTCACAATTTTAATGTAGACATTATCCTCTTTGTTTTAAATGAGTTAAAATAGCTACACAAAGGAATGTCTGATGAATGAATGCTAAACCCTTGACCATTAATAATGTGAACATTATTTCTAGACTGCAGTATTATCTGTAGGAAATACAAAGACTTATTAACCACCACAATTTGCTTACTTAATCTGTGTGATAACTACATCATGGACTCGCTTTGCTAACTGAACTTTGGAATATGCTCTGTAAGATGTGATCGTTGCATGAGAACCTTTTTTGGCAACACCAGTCCAGTCTATAACTAAATAAGGAATGCTTCCAATTCTGAGAAGGTTGCTCCTCTGTCTCCATTCAGTACAATATGCCTCTCATATTATGCATGAGCTACTGTATTACTGTCACATACCAGTGATGTTCCAGGCCACTGTGCTGTTTGTTAATCTCTTACTGATTTAGTGGAGATCTACAAGTGGAGTGGTCAATCTCCAGGTAATCCTGTACAGTGCCTATAGGTGCCAATAAGTTACCCAGGTATTATGCCAGCTGCTGCTTTTGCTTGATATTTTCCTATATATGAACTTACAAGGGAAAAAAATACAGCTGATTCTAATTGGATCTGACTACAATATTGGACGGAATTCAGGTTTTTTCAGACTACTTGGATTTTGATCCAATTTGTAGCATTTGGACTTAGATTTTAGATTTGGCACCTGGCCTTGCATTTTAAGACATTACAATTTACTATTCATCGATTGCCCAGCATCAATTGCAATGACAAAATTTGCACCACAGTTCTAAGACTTACAATTTTGATTGCTTTCCCTTTTTTTCAAAGAGTTGTTTGTTATACCATGTCTTGCAACATCAAAGATAAAGAATATACATGTTTTGTCACCAGGTTAATGTTGGTATCAGTTGGTGTTATCAAAGAAATCCAGTAAACTGCATTCATAGGTAACTGGAGAAATTTTATGAAAGCATCCATCCATACTTTGCAGTTGAATATTCCTCCAGCTCAGTAGGAATAACAGCGGATAGGAAGCAGTTTTGTTAGATTTTTAAATTTTTGTTTTGCTGCTTGGGGACTCTATTAATATTGGATATGCAGCTCATTTTTTCTCTCCAAATCATTGTAAAGAAATTAATAAACCAATTGCATTTGACTCATGTGCCAGGCATACCAGGTCGGGATGGTAATTACAATTTTATTACAATTTTCCAGCAATCTCCAACAATAATTTTAATCAAAACCACTTGCAGTGTCTACATGCCTGGTGTTTCTCACCTTCACACTTTAGTTTGGTGCCATTATGTGATGCACCCTGTCAAAGATTCATTTGATACTTCTTATGACCTCAAGGTTGGCAGAGGTGTGGAATGTATTTGGCTGAAGTCTTTCAATCCAGGACATGAAGAGATATTAGTCCAACCCCACCGAATTTATACAAAGAACCTCCTCCAGCTGTGCAACTCTTGTCGGGCACTTGGATTGTCTTATCAAAAAGCATTTGGCACACTTGCATTCATTGCTCAGTAGAGAAGTTGGGAATTCATGTTGAGGTTGTACAGGACATTGGTGAGGCCTCTTCTGGAATACTGTGTCCAGTTCTGGTTGCCCTGTTATCAAGCTGGAGAGGGTTCAGAAAAGATTTACCAAGATGTTGCTGGGTATGGAAGGTTTGAGTTATTAAAAGAGGTTGGATAGGCTGAAACCTTTTCTCTGGAGCTTAGGAGATTGAGAGGTGACCTTATAGAAGTTTATAAAACAATGAGGGGGGGGGTATAGATAGAGTTAATGAAAGTTGTCTTTTCCTAGGATGTGGAAATTCAATATTGGGGGCACATTTTTAAGATGAGAGATGTTTAAAAAAGACATGAGGGGCAATTTTTTTACACAGAGAATGGTTTGCGTGTGGAATGAACTTCCTGAGGAAATGGTTGATGTGGATACAATTACAGTGTTTAAAATACATTTGGATAAGTTTGAATAGGAAAGGTTTTGGTTTAGTTTGAGATTATGTTCGGCATGGACTGGTTGGATCTAAAGTTCTGTTTCTGTGCTGTATGACTCTATAAACACTAGCTAGCAAGAGGCTCTCCTGTACTGTGACCCTGAGAAATTAGAATTAGAACCAGAATCCCTACGGTTTGGGAACAGGCCCTTTGGTCCAACAAGTCCACACCAACCCTCCGAACAGTAACCCACCCAGACCCATTCCCATACTCTATATTTGCCCCTGACTAATGCACCTAACCTATACATCACTACGGGCAATTTAGCGTGGCCAATTGACCTAACCTGCACATCTTCGGACTGTGGGAGGAAACCGAAGCACCTGGAGGAATCCCATGCAGATACAGGAAGAACGCGCAAACTCCACACAGACAGTCGCCTGAGGCTGGCATTGAACCCAGGTCCCTAGCGCTGTGAACCACTAAGCCACTGTGCTGCCCATTTTTTCCTAACATAAAACATAGAACTTTACAGCACAGCATCAACTGTGTGTCCACTGTGGCTCAGTAGATAGTATTCAAGCTTGTGGTTCTAGGTTCATTTCACAGCCTAGGACTTGAGCACACACATCAAACCTGATGTTCCAGTGCAGCAATAAGGTTATGCTGTACTGGTAGAGGTGCAATCTGTTTGATGAGGTGTTCATCTAAGGCCCTGGACGTATGACTATTTTAGTGGAATGTCAAAGACCTGAGACAAGTTCTCAGGAAGACAAATAGAATGATCAACAGCATCAGTTACTGACCCGTTCCAGTGTCCCTCAATATATTTATTGGTTTGCCTTCTTGTTCAGAAACATACCAAAATATGCTTTCCTTTGAGATAAAATGGTCAGTGCCTGCAGTGATCTGTTTATTTTTAGCAATATTCAAGACAAAATTAGTTTAAACTGTTGTGAGTTGTCTCTTTCTTCTTATTAAGTTCCAAGGGAACATGCTTTGCCTGTACCACAGCTATAGTTTTCATATTGATTTCTATTCCTGATGCATGCCTTAGGTGTTCCTATGACTGCAGTTGGTGTCTCATTTAGCTTCCAGCAATTAGCTTAGTAAATCCAGTCTTGCAAGCATATTATATATCACTTTTAGGTTCTGGACTTAAATGTTTTCCCAATTATTTGCTAAAACTAATATCTTCTTCATCCCCTATTCCTCTAATTTCCTTGTTAAGTTGAATATGACCATTCCTCCACATGTAACAGTATGCATCAGGTATCATCGTTTTCTGCTAGAATCACTGATTCTCCAACTTTTAATAGCTGCTGTTCATCTAAGTCGGTCTTCAGGTTTCCTGAGTATCCCCTAAGGTGTAACACCTGCCCGTTTACTTCCTCCTACTTCACAATCCAAGGTCTCAACACATCTTCCAGAAGAAGCAGTGCCTTATCTGCACTTCACACAATCTAGCCTTCTGCATTCACTGCTCACAATGTGGTCTGCTCTACATCAGCGAAACTAAGTGCAAACTGGGTAACCACTTCGCAGAGCACCTATATCTGTCCGCAGAAAGGACCCTAAGCTTCCACTTGCTTGCCAGTTCAACACACCATTACGTTTTCTGACCAACATCACTGTCCCAGGCTTGCTGCAGTGCTCTAGTGAAGTTCAGTGCAAGCTGGAAGAACAGCATCTCATTATCAATTTGGGAACTGTGCAGCCTTTTGGATTCAATACTGAGCTCAATAATTAGGGCTTGAGCAACTTTTCTCACGCCTTCTCCCAACTCCAGATGCCAGGCCTTATCATTACATGGGTTATTACCACATACTACCCATTGTCAGCTACTAATGCTCCCCATTAGCAGTTATTCATTTCTCCAGACAGCGCACCCCCCCCCCCCCCACACTGCATCCCCAAATAAAAACGATCTTTTTCCTAGCTTTCATCAGTTCTGAAGAAGGGTAAATGGATTCTCTCCACAGATGTTGCTGACATTTTCCAGCCAATTGGTTTTGTTCCTGAGGTATTGATATATTTATTTTATGACTCTTGGAATCCCCAGAGATGACAAAGGTAGCTTTACATTATATGGCCCCTATCCCTCGTGGATGTTTCTAGCCAAGATTCTGAGTCAGTCATGTCTCAACTCAGTCCATTACACAAAACCAGGGAGACAAAAAGCATTCAGCTGAGGTGTAGGGTTATGTGCAAAGACACACTTCTTTTTGCAAAACTTACTGATATATTTTGGGAGTTAAGTGTCCAGGGCATATTGACAGTTGAAGGACATAAGTGCACAACGTAAATGAGGAGATTTCAGGTATGTAAGGGAGTAGTGTGACAGGTGGGTATATAAGCCTTGTGGGTGAGGTTGTTAGGTAGCAGGTGGGTGAAGGGGGTTTGAGTGCTAGATGGGCCCAGTACCATGTGGATAAGGGGGGGGTTGGGTAGCAGGTGCATGAACGGGGTTGTGTGCCTGGTGGGTACAGTGCATTGTGGGCAAGGGGGCTAGGTAGCAAGTGGGTGAAGGGGGTTTAAGTGCAAGGTGGGTCCTGAGGAAGAGCCAGGGATGCAGATTGGGTGACATCTGGAGGTGCAATTTTGAGTCCAACCAGACTGGATTGGGTTGGTTTAGTCTAGTGGCGTCACCTCCAGCAAGGCTTTCCTGGGGTGCTATCAACTCCAGCAGGATCTGTAGTGGGGGAAGGTGTGGGGGTGTCAGTTCCAGCTCGGCTGGACAAGGGTCATGTGAGGTTCATGGTCTTACTCCAGGCAGTGTGGGGAATGAGATGCAGTTAAGGGAAGAATCAATGATGAGTCAGTGGGTCAGTTTAATAGTTATCTAGGAGCTAGATTAGGTGTATAACATTTCTCGTATAACTATTCAATGTAAGTGAGTCAGAACTCTCCAAATTATCTGACTTTAATATATATTATGGAGGGTTCCAGAAGCAGGGAAAATTCAACAGAGAAGTCCCAGGGAATCAGTCGCATCAGGGACCTGATACACAACCCCAATCTACGCTGTTCCAATAACTCTTTGGCAATCAGAATATTTGGCCACTATTTTGGAATTCTTCTGTAATCATCATTTCCCTCAGTTCTCAAAAATATTTCTCTAACTTCAGTGATCAAAACCACTGATCACGTAACATTCCTTTTTGTTTTGCAAAGTCTGCAATTGTTTGATCTTAAAGTCATGAATTTTAATTAATAAGCTGCGGGAAAAAGCTCGTGAGCGTTGAATATTGCTTTTTTAAAACTGTTTCATAGTCTGTAGATTGCTCTGCTAACAAACTGACACACAGATTCATAGCTACATTTGTCAAAACACTCTATAACATTAAGGCCCGAACACCTTTCAACCACTTTGTCTTCTCAGCTACCTTTTCAAATGAGGTGAGATATCTTTCCACTCCATCCATCCTTTGTACATTTAGGCATTCAATGTACATTTCTAGTTAATTCAAATGCTGCATTGGAATCAGAACTATCCACAGAAATACTCTCCCTGCTTTCTTTCTTTACTCTAAGCTTTTCCCTCGTCTGATTTCAGGTTTTTAAAATTCAATTTCTTTCTCTTTCTCTCTCACACTCCTCATTCTCCAACTCAGACTTTCATTTTCCAAGTTCTCTTTTCCCTACTTTTTACAATATTTATTTTTGTAAAAATACACATGACAGTAAATCGTTATTTTATCTTAGCCAGTGGCTTTGGGCCTAAAACACATACATGTACAGGTTAGGAGCAGGTGTATAGGCCATTTGGTCCCTCTAGCCTGCTTCACCATTCAGTCTTTCGATTGTGGTCATCACCCATTTTCTAAGTATTGCCTTTGACTCTCTTCTTGGTGAAGAATCTACCCACATCTGCCTTTAAACTATTCAATGACCTCACTCACTCTGCTCTCTGTGAACAAGGATTCCTCTTCAGTCAATTTAAATACAATGGCAGGCACAATAAGAGGTCTATAAGGGAACTGAGGCAAATGTCTCAACAGGCAGCAGCAGCTTCTGACCCCAGTAGGCGAGAGAATTCTTTGAATACTAAACTTGAGAGAATACATTGGTGATGTTAAAACATTTGCACAGCATTCTATTAAGACAGACCTAAATTGTCACTGGGAAGAATACTCTTGATGATAATTCCAAGCTGGCAGGCAGCCTGTGAAGGTTACATTTGTTTTGGAATTTTAATTTGTGTCAGTTGGAGAAATAGAGAGGCAGCATTAAGTGATAATATCACACTGAAGTACAGCTCATCTGTGTTTTGCTGGAGAGAGAGAAAGACACCCAGCTGTTAAACAGATGGACGCAAAAGAAAAGTTATTTAAATTATCAGCACCAATGCATGGATTTCTAATGAAAATGATGGCTTTGAACTGCAGTGTAATCAATACAACAAAATTAATTGGATAGAATCGAGCACGCAGGGCGCTGCCCAGATAAAGACATGCAATGATTTCTACCAAACACTTCTTTATCATTTTAGGTTGAATAAATATACTTGAAGATTAAGGCAAGAGACAGGTAATTGTGATAACATTGCACTATGAATAATGGAAGGAAAATAACCAGCAGGGTCAAATCACACATCCCACTGTCATTTGTTCTTTTTATCACTTCTGCTCAAAGCCAGGAATTCCAGAATGTAAACAGACCTTCCCCTCAAACACTCCCCAGTGATGGCCAGGAATTCATATAAAGCCACTGGGTCTTTAATATTTGCCTTAGTGACTGGGTGTTGTTCTGGCACGGTTGCATCCTTGCAGCATTCTCACTGCTTGATAACATGTGGGACAAATGCAAAGGGTTTATATTTTTCATTTTTGCCTTTAATAACCTGCTTCATTCTTGACATTTATTTCAGCAGCATCATGAATTTGGGGAAATTCATCACCTTGCTCAAAAGAATAATAGAGATTAACTACTACTGCTTGCAAAGGAAAAAGGTCAGGGTAAGCATAAAGCAGAAAAAACCCACATAATACTCACCTCAAGCTTTCCAAAGGGGGAAATTATATCCAACAACATTATAATAAAGTCCTGAGCAAACCTCTTCCCTTTCTTTACAAGTATCTAGCATTAATGAATACTCAGTTCATTTGAGTGGGTTGAGGTGATATGGCTAAGTCTCCTGTCCAATGATTGAATTATTCTGTGTTTGATTACATGAGTCTGTTTATATTTAATGCTCATTATGCTCGATTGATTAAACCTGAGTGTAGATTCAGAGTAAAACAAACCAACCCATGGGGTGGACCGAGAACCGGAAGGTGGGTAGGGGCGGGCTGCCTTAGTGGTCGGAAGGTGGGAGGGGCGGGGGCTTGCTGGGTCTGTATTGTCTGCACTTTTGTATGTAACGGTATTGTCGAATGTACAAATGTCATTGTCACTGTCTTATATGTGGAACTGGGATTTGAGGTTTGTCCTCCTCTCCCTGTAAAATGGTTGAACGGTAGGGTTCGGGGCCTAGCTTTGCTGCTCCTCTCCCTTGTAAAACTGCTGTCTTTTGTGTACAGCTGTCAATGTTTTTTGTAAACTGTTTTGTAACTTGTTTAATAAAATTAAAAAAAAATAAAACAAACCAACCATGGAAAGAGGGAAAAGTCAGAGCTAGAGCTGGAGCATGGAGCAAATACTTTAAAAATTGTGAACCAAACCTGGTGCATACACAGAAATTATGGTAATCTCTGCATCAGTTGAGCTATAAAATATGTGATATTAAGTGGGAAAAATGATTTTAAAATTGCTGACTTACATCATAGACTGCATATGTTCACCCCACAAGTAAATAGGTGTTCCTCTCAACGTAAAGTCTGGTCAAATGATCAAATTCTATTGAGGTTTGTCCAATTTTACACCAACTTAAAGACTAAAACAAAGCATGAGGCATCATGGTGGCTCTGTGCTTAGCACTGCTGCCTCATAGTGCCAGGGACCTGTGTTTAATTTCACTCTCTGGTGATTATCTGTGTAGAGTTTGCAAGCTCTCCCTGTGTCTGCATGGATTTCCTCTGGGTGCTCCAGTTTCCTCCCACAGTCCGAAGGTGTGCAGGATAGGTGAATTGACCATGCTAAATTGCCCATCGTGCCCACGGATGTGGAGGCTAGGTGGGTTAGCCATGGGGAATGCAGGGCTATTGAGATAGGGTGCGTATGAGTGGAAGGCTCTTCAGAGGGTTGGTATAGACTCAATGGGCCAAATGATCTGCTTCCACACTGTAGGGATTCAATTATTCTAAAGTAGGATTGATTGATCAGGAAATATATTGGAGAGTGAACTTCAGACTATTGCTTCTTCCTGTATGGCTGACTCAGAGTACAAATGGCTGAGACCTGACCATAGTCTGGCTGCCTCATCACATCTCATTTTCTGCTTGGGGACCCTGCAAGTTTTTGGACTCAATATCAAGTTCAATACTTTTAGCACCTTCTCTCATGTCCTTAATCCCGCACATCAGGACTTGTCATCACATGGGCTGCTACTACAAAAAAAAATGAATGTCAGCCACTAATGGTTCTCATTAACAGCTACTGATTCTCCCAGGCTGACCCATATCCATGTCTGCCCAAACACTGTTCTCTCTGGGCTCTATCTCCATTTATTGTTTACTCCTCCCCCTCCCCTCACCTCATCGTCAACATATACTGTATATCACAAACCTTTCTTAGCTACAATCAAATCTGAAAAAGGGTCAGTACCCAAGTCATTAACTCTGCTTTCTCTCTACAGATTTTGCCAGACCTGTTGAGTTTTTCCAGTAACTTCTGCTTTTGTCCCTCATCACCTACTTGCCTGCCACAATCAGACTGTGATCGAATAAGAACTGGATAACTGGGAAGACCTTGGAGAGATTTAAACATTTTCTTTGTAAATCCAACAAGTAGAATGCCAGTTTATTGCACAAATGGTCCCCAGATCCACAGAAGCAGGTCAGTTCTGCAGCACAGTTAGTAGAATTATTAGCAGTAATTTGAAGCTGGCCTGTGAGACCCAGTATCACATGGATATCTGCTGGAGTTACTATTAATAACCATGATTTTTTTTGTCGAAATGTCAGCACTTACATCACATCAATGCAGTATTTTTCTTCCAAAAAATACAATTTTCTGGAAGTTCTGAATTGTGAGAGCTCTTACCTCTGTAACGGAGAGGCAGGGGATGCTGATCATAATCTGCAAATACTTTCCAAAATGTAGTGATCAAGAGGCATCATTTGGCTTTGCTAAAGATGCTGAAACAGATCAATTTGAGTTATAGAGTCATACAGCATGGAAACAGACCCTTTGGTCCAACTCACCCGTGCTGACCAAATTTGCCAAATTAAACTAGTCCCATTTACCTGCGTTTGACCCATATCCTTCTAATCCATTCCTATTCATGTACTTGTCCAAATGTCTTTTAAATGTTGTGATGTTCCTCCACTTCCTCTGGCAGTTCATTCCATAAGTGAACCACTCTTTATGTGAACAAGTTGCTCCTCAGATCCCTTTTAAATCTTTCTCCTCTCACCTTAAAAATATGCTCTCTAGTTTTGAACTCCTCCACCCCAGAGAAAGCATCTTTGCTATTCACTCTATCCATGCCCCTCGTGATTTTACAAACCTCTATAAAGTCACCCCCTCTGAATCTCCAATGCTCTAGTGGCAGAAGTCCCAGCTGATCCTTGATAACTCAAACCCTCCAGTTCTGGCAACATCCTGGTAAATCTTTTCTGAACCGTCTCAAATTTTATAACACCCTTCCTATAGCTGGATGACCAGAACTGTAAACAGTACTCCAGAAGAGGCCTACCAATGTCCTGTTCAACGTCACCATGACATCCCAGCTCCTATACTCAGTGGTCTGTGCAATGAAGCAAATGTGCTAACTGCCTTCTCAACCACCCTGTCTACCTCTAACTTTCAAAGAACTATGTATCTGAAACCCTAGTTCTCTCATTTTGACAACCCTCCCCAGGGCCCTACCATTAACTGTATAGGTATGGCATCGAGTTCATTTCTGCCTTTGTTTTCTTACTTCACTCTCAGTTCTTTGTTTAAGGACAGTATGTGTGCACGTGTATACACAAAACAGATGCCAGTTGATGGGAATCACTATCAGTAGCTGATCTTTTGAACTCTATTTCCCAGGTCAGAATGGGAAATAAAATCCTTCTCCACCGGGGAATGACTGTAAACAGCCAGGACCCACATGACTTTCTGCAGCACGGCAGTAACCTTCTGTCACAAAGCTGGTCTCTTTTTTCCTAAAATGCTGATACTTTTCTCAAGGATACCGTGTCTTTGATCTTTTTCAGAGGGGTCATAAAACCCTCCTGGCTCCGAGGTGGCTTTTTTGGTACAGAAATGAAAGAGGATTTTGAGAGTCCTTTTGTTTATATGTAAACATGAGACTTCAGGCCAAAGTGGTCATGTTTTAGAAGTGACCTGTACAATGAAAGGGGAGTGGTCCACTCTCTAGCTGAGCAGTTCAGTCCTGAACTAATTAGGTGTTCAGCTGCTTGACTCTCTCTCCTTCTGCTCTTCAAACTTCAACCTGTAAGCTTTTGTTTCATTTTTACTGTGTTTCAGGTGTTTGCTTATTGGGATTGTTGTGCATATTCAGAACAGCGTAATTAAGTTTAGTTTGGACAGACTGAGTTCTGTAGGGGTTCTTTATTCTGTTCTTTGTGTTTAATTGTGTAATTTTGTAAATAAGCTTTTGCCTGTTTAAAATCTGATAGTCAACCTAGTAAGCTTACTCTGGGTAATTTTCACTGTACACTTACCAAAACAAACTGCAAAGTTATGGTCTGGCTGCCTGCTTAAGAATGTTTTGAGTGGTCTGGTGAGAAATCCATGATGAGAAATCCTTCCCTATTGACCAGATCCCACAAGTGAATAAATTTTTCCCCAGCCCATTTTATTCTCAGGATTTATCTCAGGGAGCTCAGGATCCCAACATCAGGCCTAATTGGAGGTCAGAGCCCCGCACAGTCATTCATGCGACTTTCCCCTAAATTCCTGATGAAATGTTTATGCCCGAAATGTCACATCTCCTGCTCCTCAGACGCTGCCCAACCTGCTGTACTTTTTCCAGCATCACTCTTTTCAACTCTGACTCTCCAGCATCTGCAGTCTTCACTTTCTCCCTCTTTCCCCTAAATTGACCAATTAGTGGCCAGAGAACAGTGAAGGAGCAGGTGCCTTCATTTTAAACCAAAGTTTTGCCTTCCTATTGACCTTTTCACATCTCCATCTTACAACCCAGCATAACTACTTACTGTGTGCAATTTTCTGCTCATTCCTAATAGTCACTCTAATAATCATTCCTAATCAAGCATCTGAAAGGGTTAATACAGATGACTGCCTTAAGCATCACATATTATGATAATAGAGTATAGATTTGTAAGCAGAACACTTAGAGACATAGAAACTGGGAGCAGCAGGAGGCCATTTAGCCCTTCAAGCCTGCCTGGCTATTCAATATAATTATGTCTGATCCTCTATTTCAATGTCATATTCTCGCTTTTTCCTGATAAATTTCTAGGTTTTAAAGACAATAAGGGTTATCTATCTCTTCCTTGAATTAGCCTCCACAGCCTTCTGTGGTAGAGAATTCCACAGGTTCACTACACTTTGAGTGAAGAAAACTTGCTTCATCTCAATCCTAAATGGTCTACCCCATATCTTGAGATTGTATCTGCTGGTTCTAGACTCCCCACCTACAGAAAACATTCTCCCTGCATCTAATCAGTCCAGCCTGTTAGAATTTTTTACATTACATTTAGATTCCCTCACATCCTTCTGAGCTCTACTAGATACAGACCAAGTCAAACCAATCTCTTCTTGTTGAACTGTCCTGACATCCCTAATATTAGCCCAGTGCATGTTTGCTGCACTCTTTCTATGGCAAGTATATCCTTTCTTAGATAGGGAGACCAAACATTGCAGACAATACTCCAGGTGTGGCCTCAATAAGGCCCTGTATAACTTCAGAAAGACATCCCTATGTCTGAACTCAAGGACCTCAAAGGATTAAGACCTAACATCCAGATCTTCTCAAAAGCTTTCTAACAACGCTCATACAATGTTGGCCCTTATTTCAAGGGGGTTGGAGTATAAGAGTAGGGAAATCTTACTGCAGCTGTACAAGGTGCTGGAGACCACTTCTGGATGACTGTGAGCAGTTTTATCCTATAATTTAAGGAGAGATGTTATTTTGTTAGATTCAGTTCAGAGAACATTCACCGGGAAGACCCTGGTATGGAAGGATTGCCTTTTGAGCAAAGGCTGAACAAGTTGTGATTCTAATCATTGGACTCTACTCAAGAGTGAGAGGTAATCTTACTGAAACATATACAATTCTTATCTAACTTGTCAGGGTAAATGCTAAGAGGATGTTTCCCCTCATGGGAGAGTCTAGGACCAGAGGGCATAGTCTCAGAATAAAGGGATGCCCATTTAAGACAGAGAAAAGGAGAATTTCTTCTCTCTTGCCACAGAGCACTGAGGGAGCAGAAACCTTGCATACATTTAATGGTAAGATAGATAGATTCAATAGGGCAATCAAGAGTTACAGGGGAAATGCAGGAAAGCGGACATGAGGAATATCAGATCTGTCATGACCTTATTGAATGGTGGAGCAGTCTTGAGAGGCAGAATGGCCTACTCCTGTTCATATCTCTGATGGCCTTATGGTCTTGTCATATTAATGTTATCTGTAACTAGTTGCTCACATGAAGCTCATAAAGGTCTGGACAAGGCTATGGCGAGATATGTGACAGTATCACTCAAGGTGTCCAGCGAGGCCATTGCAACATCATAATCATCTTGCTACATCTTTTATGCTTTCGACAAGAGGCATGGAGAGTTTCTTGCTAGGCAATGGTGAATTAAAGCCTCTTAAATGTCTTGTTAGCAGCCCTCCTCATCTCAGTAAGCTTCCAATCTTACCAAATGCTCCAAACTAACTAGACAGTAACAAATTATTATTTGTAATGAGGGCACCCAATGACCTCAGCTTGCTACTTGCTCCAAGGGACCTCCAGGTTCAATATTGGCACTAACATCTCAGGGAATGTTCTATGGACACTAGCCATGTGCAACCAAATTCCAAGGACATTGGCATCCGACATGTGCCAACTTCCAAGAAACCTCATGGCAAGTCTCTAATCTATAGTGATTGTAATGAGGTCGGCAAGTGGACCTCATGGAAATGAGTTTCCTGACTGGGGCTGTTAATCTGGCCCAAACAGGCAGCCCTGGCTGACAGATATAAACAGGAGGGTCAGAAGTTTTGTTCCTCTGAAAACTGGCTCTGAGGGAACTGGATCAGTGTCAAGGACTCTCCACGTGTAAAGAAAGGATGACTTGGTGACGGGATACTGGCCTCTGTGGAGTTATTTCAAATCCACTTGCAGGAAGCTTCTACACTTCAAAGCTTCATGTTGGAATGCACTAGCAACTACCATTGTAATGCTGCAGCAAGGGCACTGTGCACTTATGGGCCAGACCAGGCTGCAATTCCAAATGATTCGCTTGCTGTCATAGTGCTCGCTCACTCTGTGCTTACCTGGATGTTTACAGCATCTCTGCCTTGCATTTATGTTATTGCATTTTGCCCCTCAGACAGAGCTGCCAGGCTCGTATTACTGCTGCACCAAACAAAAACAGAAATTGCTGGAGAAACTCTGCAGGTCTGGCAGCATCTGTGGAGAGAAAGCACAGTTAATGTTTTGACTAATCCATGGTCCATCCTTCACCACAAACTACTAGAATGCACAGGATTGGTGGTACGTCTTGATGTGAGGTACCCAGGTCTTACCATCATTATTATTGCATGATGAGCAGTAATGTGGGTTTGAACAACACCACAAAGAGACCAGTGGTAAGAAGAATCTGAAAGGAGAGGAACAGAGAAATTTCTGCAAAAGTATGAGTTACTAGAGTACGTGCATACACCTTTAAGAAAGGAGAAGCTACTCAGTAAGCAATTGAAAGTGTTTAAATGGACATCAGTGAGCACAGGAACATGTAACAGCTGGCAGCTGCACTCTGAAGCAAAACAGCAGCCAGTCCTGGGATGAGAACCCAGTTTCTGTTAGGAATAGTCACACCTGGGCAGTAAAAGTGCAGATCTGAGTCCCAATCTTGCAGAGAAGCTGATGATGTTGGACTCCAGCTCTAAGCTAAGTCTCTTAGGGAAAGGGTAGAGAACAATGATGGAATCCTGGGCTGAAATTTAACATAAGGGAGAAAGAAAGTACTTAACATTAAAAAGAATATTGTTACCACTGTAAATGATGCTAGAACAAGCAACAGAAAACTTCTTAACCATGGTGCCATAACATAAAATCTTATTGAAAGTGGCAGTATTAGATTTGAGAAGATTTAAACCAAACAAGTGATTTTGAAGAATTGTTTTTTTACAAAAATGAAAGATAGAACATGTAGTGCAAAAAAGAATGTGTGATGCCAGCAAAAGAGAAACGCTCCATTTTGTTCAAAATGGTTGGAATCTTACCAGGAAGAAGCAAAAGGTGAGATTCCTAGAATCTGGAAGATTATTCTAATTGACCAGAACAAAGTATTTAATAGGCTTTACAAACTTTGAAACACTTACAGGAGTCTTAAAAGTTTTATTAAAAGGATATTGCAACAGATAGTAATTTAAGGCTCTAAACAATTCTCAAAACACAGGTGCTTTCCAAGAAAAAGAATATGCTGGAATCAGTAAATTAATATAGAACAACAAGTAAATACAATTTATTAGAAAAATGTATCATAGTTCAACAGTGGGACAGAATTAACAAAGACTGCTTTTAGAAATAAAATGGAAATGAAAGTTTGAGTAGGTTGGGCCTGTACTTGTTGGCTTTGAAGAATGACAGGTGACCTTAATGAAACCTGTGAGATTCTTAGGGGACATGACAGAATGGATGCTGAGAGGTTGTTTCTTCTATGGGACCTCCTAGAACTAGAGGGTATAATCTCAGAGTAAGATGAGGGGGAATTACTTCCTTTAGAGGGTAGTAAATCTGTGGAATTCTTTACATTGGAGGGCTACACCATTGCATATATTCAAAGCTGGCATGGATAGATGTTTAATGGGTAAGGGAATTGTGGAGTATGGAGAAAAGGCAGGAAAATGAAGTTGAAGATTATCAGATAAATTATGATTTCACCAAATGGCAGAGCAGACTCAATGGCCTGAATAGCCTACTTCTGCTCCTATGCCTTATTGACTGAACTTTTTTAGACTAATGAACACCTTACTCAGTTAAATTTGATACGGGGTGAGTATAACTGCCTTATTGAATTGGAAACCTTATCTAAAACACATAAAGTTCCAGCCTATGAAGTTGTAGGTACAGTCGCGCAGGCGAAAAGCTCCTCAGATTAAAGAAATGAGGGGAGTTTCACTCCAGCAAATAGAATACCAGGGCTTTGAGAATGTATATGTCATCTAGAGCCAACAGAGCTAACTGGTGAGTAATGATGTGTGCTTTGCCCTCCACAACCCGCAATTCATTGATGTCATTCAACCACTTCATAAAAAGCAATCATCAATAGTCCTGGGAAATCACAACCAGGGGATGATTCCATAGGCTCTCCAAGACTAATAGCTGAACCTGAAAAGAAGACTGAACCTTCAGAAATCAATTATGTTGTTTCAAGCAGCAGAAATGCTTATCAGTTTCACACAATCAGTATGGAAGAAACCATTGATTTCACAGGGCTACAGAAAATGTTTCCCATCCCTCAAGCCACTGAATAATTCTCAGGGGATAAATGTCAACAAAACCTGAGAGATGACAGCCAACCTGTGTTGCTAGAATTAAGCATTGCAGTCCAGTTGAGACTATTGAAGAACATTTAATTACATAAGACTTGACATCCCAACAATCTGCTATACATGGTGCTGATAAAGAACAGTCAATACCACTGAAGAAGGGCTTATGCCCGAAATGTTGATTCTCCTGCTCCTTGGATGCTGCCTGACCTGCTGCGCTTTTCCAGCAACATATTTTTCAGCTCTGATCTCCAGCATCTGCAGTCCTCACTTTCTCCCACTGAAGACACGAATGCAAAAGAAATCTTCTATACCAGGCAAAAAAACACAGACCATGATAGAGAATGTCAATAGCACCAGTCTCTTGAGAGGGACCAGTCTGGTACATGGTATTGAAGCTAAAAGCACTTCTTTCATCCATACAATTGTCTTCCATGAAGGACATTGATGAGATCAAACATCCTCCAGATAAGGTAGTAGACTGCCGGCAGCAACATCAACAATCAACCAACTCCTTAATGAAAGAGATTCATGTGATAACGATTCTCCAAGGCAGGAATAAAAGAATGATCAACATCTTCCAGCCAATGACCTACTGGTCTTTCATGTCCAAAATGAACACATTCTGAAAGAACAGTCAGCTAAGTAAGGATGTTGTGCTTCAGTTATACAGAGCCACTTCATCGAAAGGAGAGGATGTGGAGAACAGTCATGAGGATATTGCCTGCGATGGAAAGTCTCAGTTATGGCAGAGGCTGGGTTTGTGTCGTTTAGAGTAGAGGAGGCTGAGAGGGGATCTAATTGAGGTATACGAAATTATGAGAGGCAAAGATAGGGGACATTGTGAGAATCTGATCCGCGTGACAGATGTGTGTAAGACCAGAGGACGTGAGTTTAAGGTGAGGAGTAAATGGGTTAGGAGGAGATTTGGGGGTTTCTTTTATCCATGAGGTGGTAGAAATACGGCATGTGTTGCCAGAGAGAGTGGTGGAGGCACATACTCTCACAACATTTAAGAAGCATCTGGGTGAGCACTTAAAATGCAAGGGCAATAAGTAGACTATGGACCAAGTGCAGGTAAATGTGATTAGTGTGGACTGGTGTTTGTTGGTTGGCAAAGACAGAGGCGCTAAACGGCCTGTTTCAATGCTCTATGACTCAATGGTGAGATGCCTTTTCAAACACTATGTGCAGTTTTGGTCTTCTTATTTAAGGAAGGATGTAATTCTATTGGATGTAGTTCAGAAGAAGTTTCCCAGATTGATGCCTAGAGTGAATCGGTTGTATTTTGGGGAAAGATTTTACAAGCTAGGAATGAGTCCACTAGATGTTAGAAAAGCAAAGGTCACTTGATTGAACTGCACAGGATCTTGAATGGTATTGACATTGGGACATGGAAAGGGTGCTCCCCATTTGGATCAGTTCAGAACTAGGGGCCACTGTATGAAAATTTAAGCGTGGCCCTTTCAAGTCTGTAATGTGGATTTTGTTTTCTCTCAAAAGGTTGTGCGAACTTGGAATTCTCTGCCTCAGAAGACAATGGAGGCAAGCAGGATCATTAAATATTTTGAAGGTTGATAGATTCTCATTAGATAAAGGTATTAAAGGCTATCAGGGATACATAGGAATGTGGAATATGAGTCATAAACAGATTAGCCATGATCTCAGGGAATAGCCAAGTATCCTTGAGGGGCTGAATAGTTTACTTCTGTTCTTATTTGCTATGTTTGTATGGTCTTAGGACCATTGACACAAAATGGATGGGTGAGGGGGTGGGGATGTACTTTTGATAGTAGTCATGTCTATTGTGTAGACCAACAAAGAGCCATTCGTGCAAAGAAAAACCAGCAACAAGATGAATGACAAAATTAACTTTTCTATTAGTGGAGGACTCAATGCAATGCTTCCTTATTCTTGATGTTTCAATTTAAATTATAGAAACAAAAACTCAAAGAACTGAGGATGTTGCAACAATTGCAACATTTAAAAGGCATCTGGATGGGGATATGAATAGGAAGGGTTTGGAGGGATATGGGCCAGGTGCTGGTAGGTGGGACTAGATTGGGTTGGGATATCTGGTCGGCATGGATGGGTTGAACTGAAGGGGATGTTCCCTTGCTGTACATCTCTATGACTCTATGTTAGAAATCAGAAACAAAAACACGTTGTGGGAAAAATTTAGCAGGTCTGGCAGCATCTGTCGAGAGTTTACATTTCGGGTGACCTTTCTTCAGGATGGGTTTTCTAGCTATTTCCATGTAAATTATAAGTTTTTAATGGATCTTGAATGTACAGCTCTCTGGAGTCTTGGAGTAGAATTTGGTCAACTAAGCCAAATTGGTAGCTAATTGCAAGTGAAAATCTTCAATATATAAAAATGGTGCCAATACAAGTAGTAACCAGAGAAAATCTTGCATCCTAAACTGAACATTTTTTCAATGTGAACACTGACTGTGTGTTGAAGTAAATTTGTACAAGCATTTGTTTGCTTTCAGTTACCCTGTTGTAGCAGCTTCAAGCAGATGACTTTGCTCCATTAGTAATCATTTCTCATTTTCATTAATCTTCACGTCACTGTCGCTTACGTGAGATGACTAGATTGGGTGCCAAAATCATACTTGGTTGGCATCAGATTGACAATGTCAAAGTCTGATTCACTTTGAGACCTTGACAGGAGTCAGTGAGAGGAATCCTTTACCTCTGTGATTCAAACTTTTGCAAATGCAATTGAGACTCAAAAGCACAGGCAGTCACTTCATTAAAGCAAGACTCAAGTTCTTATGATGCTGATGCATTCATGCACAGGAATTCAGAACAACTGATGAGTTATTGCCTTAACAGACTGAGCCTGACAACATGTTTCATAACGGCTGTTACGCAACAACAGAAGAGCCTTCATAAAGCCTCAGAAGCTGAGCACAGTTTGGACACAGACACGCACTCCATCATTTACTAAAGAAATTGAGTTTGCACATCCTCTGACTTCAAAAGCTATCCTGTCTTTGATGCCAGAAATATTGATTCTTTTTATGAACTTGAGCACAAGAAATTTGGAGCATTTGTCAAAGATTTAACTAAAGTTGCAGAGGACATCATTTTTTCTGCAGCCCATCATATCTCTTGAAAATGTCACAAAGCATTTCACCCATGATGAATTATTCTGATATGTAGTGATATGCACAAATATACAGTAGTGATACTGAAGCTATGTCTTAGTGTCTTTCTTCATTAAGTTAATAGTTGACTAATATTCATTGAATGTATCACTTGAATCTTAGAGTATTCAACTTCTGACCTTAACTAATGCTACCTTTGTGCCTGTACCTGCTATTCACAGAAGCTTTTATAAAATCACTTCTGGTTTTCCAACTTCACTACATGATCTTTGCACCAAACCCTTTTCAATCCTGACTACTATAAAAATGAAACCATTTTAAAGACTGCCTTGTCCTTGTACTTATTCTGCAACCATTACCCACTTCCTCCCTGCCTCTTTCAATTGACTCACCAACCTTACCATCCCAGTACTTTTTAATTTAATTCTTTAAATGAGGTGGTAGTATTACTCATATGGCCACTATTTGTTGCCCATCCCTAACTGCCCTGAAGGAAATGTGGGAGAGATGCCCTCTTGATGTGCTTTGATTTATCTCTAAAGCCATTTGATATAACTAATGGCTGTCTGGGCCATTCACAGGAGGTAGTTCAGAGTCAACCATATTGCCTGGAGTCACAAGTAAGTCAGGTCAGATAAGGATAGCAGATTTCTTTCTCCAGAAAAGACACTGGCGGACTAGATTGATTTAATTAATGACTGTTTCAATTACTCAAATCAAAATAAGAAAAGTCTCATTTTCCCATTAGAGACAGATGACTGTTGGTGAGTTATATCTGAGGGTCACCACACCTCAGATGAGGGGCCAGGTTGGGAAGACAGTACTTTCATGATAATCTCAGTCAGTATGAGAATTGTCTCTGTCACTCTGCATTGTAAACCAGCTATCCAGCCAAATGAACTAACTGACCCCCAGTTCAAATCAAAGAATGTTGTTTTACCCTATGGCTTTATGACATGATGCACCTCAGTCTCCAAGGTGCTCAACAATTTCCAAAGGCCTATCATCTTTTGTAGTCTTTTCTGAAAAGAACTTTAACAGGTTAAGCAGTTCTGTTGGGGTACTTACAGAAACAAAATCAAACAGTTATTGGAAACTTACACACTTGGAACAGAATTGTGTTGATCTAAAGTCTGGAGTGATGATGCACTCCAACCTAACTATCCCGTCTAGATATTTTCTAATAAACTTATGGAGCGGGTGGAACTTGAACCTAGGCCTCCTGGCCCAGATATTGGGGCACTACCACTGTGCCACAACAACCTTAATCTTTCTTTCCATGCTGAGTCGAAGGGCCTATCTAATTAGAGGACAGGCATGCATTGAGTCTTAATGTGAAAAGGCACGCAGCTTACATAACAAGATACATTTTCTTGCATGATAGCAATAGATAAAAGTTACATTGGCTCGTGAGGCACAATGACAAAAACTGTCTGGAGTCAATGATGAGACATCTTTCTCCATCTTCCCTGAAAGACTGTGTGATGTTTCAGATAGGATGGAGCTTAATGCAGCTTCAAAATTAACTCTTTCAGAACCATTGCCTTATAAAGCATCTCACCTTATTTATCATACAGAAAATCTCACATTTAAGCCAACTCCCTGTTTATGTTTAGCCAGCTGCCAATCTTCTATCCATACCAGAATGGTACTCCAATGCCACAAGCTTTTATTTTCTAGAATTACCTTTGACCTATCACCTTAACAAATCCTGACTTGAAATCTAAGCACAGTACCTTTACTGATTTCCCTTTAGTCACAGCACATAACTTCCTCAAAGAACTCCAATTAATTGGTTAAACACCATTACCCTTTCACAAAAACAAGTTCACTCTGCCTGACTTCCATGAATATTTTATGTGCCCTGCCATAATAACTTTGATAATAGAGGCTTTCAAAATAGCTTCTAACATTTTTCTTATGACAAATGTTAAGCCAAGGAGCCTGCAGTTTCAATCTCTCTGTCTGATTTTCTCTTTGAATAAAGGAATTTTATTTGCTACTTCCCAATCTAATGGACCCTGATCTAAATCCAGGGCATTTTCGAAAATTAAAACCAATGCATCAATTATCTCACTAGCCACTTATTTTAAGAAGTTAGGCTGCCATCCATCAGGACCTACCAACTTGTCAAGTTGCAGTTCCAACAATTTAGTCAGTTCCACTTCCTGGTCATTGTAATCTTCTTGCATTTGTCCCTCCCTGATTTATGGCTATTACTGAGATATTACTTGTACCCTTTCCAGTAACAATTCAAACAAAATACCTGTTCAATTCTTCAGACATCTCCTTATTTTCCATTATTAATTTCCCAGGACTGAATCCTGTGTTTTTATTGGCGAAATTAGAGTTGCGCATGTTTTTCGGAGAGTTTCTCATTATCAGGCTCAGTAGGTTTTGTTGCTCTGTTTTATCAAACCTCTTACATTCATTGCCCCACCTTGCTCCATGGAATCTCTCATATTTGAATTCCCTGTCAAATCCTGATTGAAAACCTAAGCACAGTACATTCACTGATTTCCTCCTTAGCCACACCACATGTTATTTCCTCAAAGAACTCCAACTAATTGGTTAAACATGATTTCCCTTTCACATAAACATTTTCACTCTGCGTAATTTCCATAAATTGTTTTTCTGCCCTGCTATAATGTCTTTGATAATAGAAGCTTTAAGAACAGCTTCTAACATTTTCCCTATGGCAGATGTGAAGTCTTTTCCACAACAATTTGCCACTCAGTGGGTATGTTTTTCCACACTTTGCTGACATATCATACTCACTCTATCTCTGCTACTGTACCCACCTCCCATTAAGGCTCTTGCTGTACCACTCTCATTATTGCCTGCGACACCTTCCATCACTGTCTGTCACCCACTTCAATTCTTGGCACCACTAGCCTTGTATTCCCTCTACATTGCCTAGTCACCTCTCTACCTGCACCAACAGTAGCATTTGTGCCACCCATTTCATTTCCCATAATCCCTGCCTCTCTCTTATCCCATGCTTACAATAGGAAGAAACACTCAGGGTGAATGGTGGGCTGCCCGCCATTTGACTCCTCACCTCTTCGAAGGTGAGGATCCTAATTCTGACCACCTCAAACAAAGCCTGGATGGGCATCAGAGACTGTCCTGACTTACTGTGCTAGGAACCTCTGAGTGAATGCTATTCCCCTTAACTTAGCTGAAACCTGTTGTCAGCTGCAACAGGTGTGCTGACTTTATGTCTGTGCAAAATGGCAAGGCAAGACAGCAGTAAATGATATCTCTCACTGAAGGGACAACATACATAAAGACAAGGCAATGCAAGGCAAGGATGCTGTGAGCATCTAGGTGGGCTCAGAGTGAGTGAGCACTATGACAGCAAGTGATACAACCTTGTCCAATCCATGACTGGGTCTTTGCCCCTGAGCACAGAGTTTCTTTGCAACAGTGTTGCAGTGCTAGTTATTGGTACAGCCTGTGGTACAGCACTGATTGGCAGAAGCATCTAATTAGTAAATTGGAAATGTGTCAGGAGGGTTGTTAGAGCTAGCTTGTGTCAGATCCCAATGTCTGTAGCTGTGAGGTGTGTGTGTATGGCTGATGTCCATGGTGAATGCTGTGAGGTTTTGATGCTCTGTGTCCAATAGGGACAATATTGGAGCAGGCGGTGAGCTGAGTCTGCCTGATGCTCACTCCGGTTTCCTTGTTGGGTCTTCCTGATGTCTAGCATATTTGGCAACTTTGGAAAGATGTAAGTCTGAATATTGATAAGGTGAGTTGTGGCATTAACAAAGTATTTGAAAATCAGTAATACCGCCAATTGTCATCTTGTAGCTGCTTAGCAAGAATCTCGCCACACTGCTTGTGAAAAGCTTAAAAGATGGACTGAGATGATCTTGATGTCAAGAATGGGTCTCACCGTGGTTGTTGACTGTTTCTGCCACACATCTCACAATAGCCCATGTCACCCAAAACCACTTTTCAGTTAAAAATCAGTGATTGTGGGTATTCCCATTAGAATTTTCCTTTATCATGGTAATGTCTATATTCGGTGTATTCTGAAAACATCATCTTAAATGCTTGTCCCTACATCTCTATTGACCTATTCCTTAACCTAGTTTTCCAAATCACTTTAGTTAGCTCTACTTTCATGCCAAAATAATTGTCCTTAATTAAGTTTAAAATATTTGACTTTGGCTCACTCTTCTCTCCCTCAAACACATCTTCCCAAATTTGATCACTTATTCCCACTATGACTCTATTAATTCTATTAGAAACATCACCTTATAGATTATGTTGATCAGTTGGGTCCATGGGATGAAGAATTGCAGATGGAGTTTTATTTGGATAAATGCAAGGTATTGCATTTTGATAAAACAAGCAAAGGCATGACTTATACAATTACAAGCAGGACCTTGGGTAGTGTTATAAAACAGAAGAACCTGGGTTTCAAGTATGTAATTCTTTGAAGTTTGTGTCAATGTAGATCGGGTGGTTAAGAAGACTTTTAGCATGCTTGCCTTCATTGCTCAGACCTTTGGGGAGAGAAATTGGGACATTATATTGAGGTCGTACAGGATGTTGGTGAGGCCTCTTCTGGAATATTGTGTCTAATTTTGGTCACCCTGTTGTAGGGTTTGAGTTATAAGGAGAGGCTGTAATGGCTGTGACATTTTTCACTGGAGTGAAGGAGGTTGAGGGATGATCTTATAGAGGTTTATAAAATTACAAGGGGTATAGATAAGGTGAATGGCAGGTGTCCTTTCCCTAGGGTGGGGACTTCAAGACAAGGGGGCATGTTTTTAAGGTAAGAAAATTTTTTTTAAAACATGGGGACAATTTTTTTTTACACAGTTGTTCATGTATTGAATTAACTTCCAGAGGGAGTGGTGGATGCAGGTACAGTTACAATATTTAAAAGATATTTAGATAAGTATATGCATAAGAAATGTTTGGAGGGATATGGCCTAAGTGCAGGTGGGTGGGACTAGTTTAGTTTGATATTATGGTCAGCATGACTGGTGGGACCAAAGGGTCTGTTTCCATGCTGTATGATGCTATGATGCTAATATCTCCCATGAAGCTTTTCTCACAGGAGCTAACATTTATATATTCAGATGTGTAACTGCATTTACACTGATCACGACCCCATTTCCCCAAAATCTCTGACTTAACATTTCAGGTTTCATTGTTCTTCCAAAAGGTGTTATTTTCAGAATTAGAGGACTAATGGGTTTGAACTTAAGGACTGTTGACTTTGATTCTAACCAATTGTAAACTATTTATCTGCTGGAAGATCTTTTATCTTAGATCAGGACCTAATAGGTGAGGAACTGAGGACCCAGGGTAAAGAGGGAGTGAGACTGAGCATGAGGGTAAAGATGCCCTTCAAAAGGTATATTGTGTAGCGCTCACATGAAGAGGTGTTGACCACCCCAGGATATGTTAAACCCTTATGTCCCCCCACCCCTCCCCCACCAATCCATCATCACATTCACCTTGACCTTGATCACTGGCTTTTCACACTGCCAATTCTCATAGCCAGACAATTGTTTCCCATCGATGTGCCAACCACTTTGGCTAAGAAGTAAGACAGCAGCATGCTAATAATCCTGCCTGAGGTAGACCCTCCTTAATCCACTTTCCCAGCTGAGAAACTAAAGTTCCTCTCAGTGTCGTGACGACATTAACCATGTCACGTCAAGGCTGTGTTTTCAAGATTTTCCAAAGAAAACATTGCCTTTGAATAGAATGCCCAATTTGAAAAGGCAGCCATGGTTCAATCCAGAGACTCTCCATTAAATTTATCCTTGACATCAATCATTCATAGCTGAGAAACTTATGAAAAATAATTGTTCCTGAAGTGGAAGATGGCACGGTGCCCGGTGACACTAGGCACACGGACATACAAGGTGGCCACTGAGTCATAAGTTGGCCACTTGACACACAAGAAGGGTGTCGGACCACAATATACAGAGAGACAGCAGAGCAAACACAGACACTGCCTGGGGCCACCAGAATGCCAGCGCAATGCACTCACAACCTAGTTGATTAGTTTGAGGCAGGTGGGGGAGACAATACCAATGAGTAATGTATATTGCCCACCATCTGGATCCAGCCAACACCTTTGATAGAAATGCTAACAGTTTGATACGGACTCAACACAGAGTGCTAATAGCCAGGGCTGCAGTAATTGTCCTTCTCAGGAAGAGCGATTAGAGCCCATTACTACAGTAATGAAACTGACTCGCAGCTGACCACTGTGCCGTTGGTGTCTTTCTCTCCCCGGAGCTCCAGTATTTCATTGCACAATAAACTCTGTCATTGAACCCCGACTCTGACTCCAAGGCTGGTGATTTTCCCAGAACAGATACCAAAGGAAGGGATGAAGCAAATCAGTTTAATTTAGTCAGATGATTTTCTTGAAATGCATTTAATCAACCTGATCCTCTCTTAGTGGATTGAACATGTAACATATCAAACCAAATACTTGAACACATAATCTTGATTACTCAATTATCAACATTTCTGACACCACTTATGCCAAGTATCATGGGCTCAGTGCTGACAATCACTGGGGAATATGTTTGCAAAAGGTAATCATTTCTGTGCCACACATGTTTTGGTTCAGCATTTGCTATTGTTTACAATTCAGGTTGAATTGCTGAATGAAAGATAAAATGGGCTGTGGTACAAGTACTTTGAAAATTGGCTATTTTTAATCCAATCCAAGCAGAACATTTTCTTTTTGGCAAGCTACAGATTCATTTGTCAGTCCTAAATTGCGTAAGAAACAAAAACACAGCAAGTTCCATTGAAAATGTATTCCTAGTCATGAAACCTTAGATGTCTGTATGTATTTGTGAGTATATGCAGGTATATAAGGAGTGAGATGGTGTAAATCCTTAAATTGGCAAGGATCTTTGCTGTCAGGCTTCATTTGAGAATTCCACAGTTTCTTCATATCTCTACAATGAAGCATTTGGAAGCAGCTCTTGCTTTGTTAAGACTATGTATACAATAAAGATGAAAATACACTTGCATTTATATATTGTCTTATTAGATATTTCAATTATCCCAATTTGCCCTTCATTCAACACAGTCCTTTTGAAGTATGTTAATGATATGCAGGCAAACATACAGCAAGATCTCACAAACCAATGCGGTTATAATGGATGATTTAATTTCTCTCTCCCTCCCACTCAAAAGTTACTCCAGATAATTGCTTTGATTATTGCACTCAGTAACAAAGCGAGACTTTAGAGTCTGCAGTTGTGCAAATCTGTTTTGTCATTGTCTTTGAAAATGAGTGCCATGCTAGTTTTCAATTCAATCCAACATGACCTGTTCAGCATTCTGCAGTTCATTCATTCTTACAGAGTTTACAACTCAGAAACAGATCATTCAGCATTTTATTTTATAGGAATACTACATCATAATTGCCATTCAATAAAAGTAAGCATTGCAAGTATCCAATTGATGTTTACTTTCCACATGAGCCTCCTCCCACCTTGCCTTATCCAATCCTATAGCATATCCTTCAATTCCTGCATTTCTCTGTTTATCAACACCTCACAAAACCCACCCCTCATTTTCCATAGTATGACAGGGATCAGAAGGAATCATTTTGGAGGACAGACAGGGCGGAAATATACTTTTGTTGAGAAAGAACTTGATGTGTCAAACAAAAATAAACAAACTGAAGCATCTATGATTTGTAAATTGGATTTTAGGTTACCAATTTATCAAGATAGACCTCAGTGGCTTATAATAATCCGTGGAATGTAACTTATTTCAGTAAATGGTTCCTCGCATTTCAGAAAACAATTATAATTCACTGTTAAGCTATGGTAAACATTTTCAAAGAAAATGTGGTGAAGCAGGTATAAAGCTGAAAATATATCTAGTGACTTAGTACTGCATGGAGATTCCACTAAGTTATTCTGGGATAGTAATTTAATATTTATTGGACAACGATTTTGCAGCATGTTCTTGGTCACCACAAAAAACAAATGCAAGCTGCCCTGTATCCTTTAATACCCCTGGCTCATGCATAGCAATCTAGGTATAGTCTGAGCAAAGCCATATACAATGTTAGCAAGAAGATTCTTAATTCTTGTACTCTAACCCTCTCGCAAGAAAAAAAACATGCCATTTGCCTTCTTAATGTTGTGCCCACATGTCTACTTTGGTACCTGCATGTTTAAATATCAACATGCCTTTCCAAAAACTTTTTTTCTATTCTTACAATCAAAATCAATAACCTCAGATTGTGTTACCATTATATTCTGTTTTCAACTTGCTGTTCACACATTTAACTTCTCTGTATCTCATTGCGGTTTCTTTATGTCCTCCTCACAACTTATGTTTGTACCTGGTTTTGTTTCATCAGTGAACTTTAACGCTTTAATCTTGCTCATTTCATTTATGTCTTTATGTAATTTAAAATTACATGTTAATCTTTTAATGGCACCTTACTGAAAGCCTTTTTGGAATCCAAGCACACTACATCCACTGGCTGCCCTTACTAATGAAGTGGAGGTGCCATTGTTGGACAGGGGTGGACAAGGTCAGATGTCACCTAACAAAGGAACAGCGCTCCAAAAGATGGTGATTCCAAATAAACCCATTGGACTATAACCTGGTGTTGTCTGACTTATAACTTTGTTAATGAAAGCGAAATACAGGGAATGCTGGAAGTCTGAAAATACAAACAGAGCTGAAAAGTTTCAGCAGGTCTAAGTCTTTGAGTATTAACTGGAGAATGAGATTGGAAAGGTGCATGCCTTTGTTACATGCTCCTCTTGACTTTGATTTTTCCACAGGGGTGGAATTTTCCTTCCCAGCAAGAGGTAAGGTCTGTAGAATTGACAATCAGGTTTCAGGCCCATCAAGGAAAAAACTTGCAAAGACCCATGGGAAAGTTGTGGCTACCTCAGCAACAATTAAGTAAAATTAAATTTGAGTTAAAACATTGATGAGAAACAAGAAATGGTCAAAGTGTTTGGGTTGACATTGTGACTATTGATAGATTCATAAAATCCATATCTACATCCTGGGAAAGTCTTCTTGCTGTAGGTGATTAGTAAAAATATGTCTCAGGATCCATACATAAATGAACATTTCCAATGTATAAATATGTTTGATAATGGTCACAACAATACAGAAGGAGGCCATTCAGTCCATCATATAGGCTTTCGGCGAGAGCAACTCGGCTAGTATCACTCCTGACCTTTTCCTTATCATCCTGCGAATCTCCACAAACAATTATCAAACTCTCTTCTGAAAGCCTTGATTCAATCTGCCTTCACTACATACTCAGGTAGTTTATTTCTGATCCTAACCACTTCCATTTAAAAAGGTTTTACATCATGTCACCTCTGGTTCTTTCGTCAACTACTATAAAAAGATGAATTAAATCAGTGCTTTCTCAGTCTAAACAAAAATGTCAAAGAACTGCAGTTGCTGGAAATCAGACACAAAACCAAAAATTGCTGGAAAAGCTCAGCAGGTCTGGCAGCATCTGTGGAGAGAAAGCAGAGTCAATGTTTCAGGTCCAGTGATCTTTCTTCAGAACTGTCTCAGTGTACCCGACCATTAATGGGAACAGTTTCTTCCCAACTAGATTTCTGATAGACAGTCACCAGACTTGAAACATTAACGCTGCTTTCTCTCCACAGATGCTTCTAGACTAGCTGAGTTTCTAGCTGAGCTGTTTTTGTTTCAGATCTCCAGCACCCATAGTTCTTTGTTCTATTCTCCCTAACTATTTTATCCAGCCCCTCAAGGCTTTAAATGTCTTTATTTAATCAAATAATAAAAAGCCCTTGAAAACCTTCTGTGTAAAGAATTCTACAGATTCATTACCTTCTCAGAGAATACATTTCTCCTCATTTCTGTCTTAAATGGTTGACCTCTTACTCTGAAAATAAGATGATAGAAACAATCAAACACTATTAAATCTTATTTCAAAATGAAATATAAAAGAATATTTGAACATTAACACAACGTGTGTGTAGAGCAAAGAGCAGTTATCAAAATCTAATATGAGAGAAACAGTGAGGTAGGTGGGTATCCTATCTATAGTAATAGTTTGTATCAAATAATTTTCCACACTGTTTACAATTCTTACTTTATTAGATGGCAATTATGATGTAGTATTCCTATAAAGTTAAGCCTTCATAATATATGTATTGTACCAAATTCACTATTCAAAACCAACAATTTTTTTTGTATGTGCTTTTGGGGATTAAGAGTGCATTGTTCACTCTGAGGAAACTATTGAGCATGTACATCTCATTTTGAGCATCAGCCCATGCATTAAATATTAAAAAGACAGATAAAGCAAACTTCAAATATCATTTTAAAGTAATTCAGGATAATAATGTCTTATGTCATATATATAAATGATTGAAAATTAATTTAGAACACATAATAGGAAGAACTTTGCTATCAAAGGGTGATAGATCTTTGCAATCATCTGCCTGGCAGAGTAGAGGGAACTATAGTTTTGGATTGAATCAAACACAGTTGAACGCTAGACTGAACATGTCTAATACTCACTCAAGTTCCTGTCCTTTCACATTTAATAGAAGAAAACTTGAAACTTTACATTGTCAGATTACATCCCTCAGAAATATCTTAAAATGCTTCCCTTGTCAAAGCATTTCAAATGCAAGTGAAGTGTGGTGACTGTTATGTTGTTCCCACAAAAAAACAGCAATAAGGCGAATGACCACATAGTCTGTTTCCCTGGGGAGTGCTCAGTTGAAGAAGGAAAGCTGGTTTAATATCTCCTCTAGGGGAAAGCAGCTCTGACAATACAACATCCCTCAATTCCTCAATGGAGTGTCACCCTTGATTATGGGCAGAAATCTCTGGAATGGGACTTGAACCCATAATTTCCTGACTCTGAAACATAAATATCAGTTCACTCAAATTGTCAGGGAATGTCATTAAAGTGTGAATCACAAAATAAATAGAAGGTTTTCTTTAACTCAATTTTTGTAAAACTTTTCATTGGCTTCTCCAGCAAATATGTTTGAATTTTATGAATCTATTATAAGTACAGCCACATATTTTATGTAAATCATTAAATGTTAAGAGTTTTCAATGTATGCAGTTGATCTGACATGATGAACTCCAGCACATACTCACAGGTTTAACTACCCGTATGCTGTCTTCTCACTGTGAGTCCTCCTGCCCACAAGATGTCAGCATTATACATAGTAAAATGTAGAAGTCCTTTATCTCTCATGGCGGCTCTTTTTTTCTCTCTTCTTTTGTTGCAGGAGTATCAAGAATTCTGAGGAAAGTAAACCACTAATTAGGGGTGAATAGGCTGTGACCCACTGTTCAGTGCCCCAATAGATAGAAGAGATTTTGATCTAGTCAGCCTAGAATCTGTTTGGTCATTAATGACATCCTACAGGTAAAAAATCAATGTACTTACTCTAGCTTTATATACCAGGTTCTTCCTCATCAGAAAGAGGAGGCATTTAGACATTTATCTATGTCAAGATGAAACCTTAGTTCCTGAACAGGAAACATACTATGTTTACATTATATTACTCATTAGACATATGAAAGGAGACTTTAAGTGATCAGACTTCATCTGTTGGCCTCAATCTTTGAAATGATCCATGAAGTAGACAAAGGAATTATGCAAGAGGCAATCCTATACAGTGCAGCCTGATGCATGATGCCCTTACAGCACTCTTACAAACGATGCTTCTACCCAGTGTACTCTTACATGATTGTTGTAAAAACCTATCCTGTTCACAAATGTCCTTTTGGGGACACTTTGTCTGGCTTACATGTGACTCCAGACCCTGCCCTCTGCAGTGTCCGAGCAAGGTATTCAGTTGTACCAAACCACAGAAAGGACTCAAATGGGAATGGACTGACCAAATCACCTGGGCATTGACCTAGGCCCTGGAAGTGACAATGGCAAACTCAGTCTGCAAACTCCTCCTTATCTGAGAGCCATTGGCAAAATTGGGAGAGCTGCCTCACAGACTAGTTGAGCATCAGCCCAATATAGTCACACTCGTCTTTCAGATTCACATTTCTCAGTGTCCCAGTCAACACCATCACCGTTCCTAGATATGTCCTGTTCCACTGATAGGACAGACCCCAGTAGAGGTGGCAGTACATTAGTACACAGTTGGGAGGGTTGTCCTTGGAGTTCACAACATTGACTCCAGACTCCTTGAAGTCTCACAACATCAGAATAAATATAGGCAAGGAAACCTTGTGCTGATTGCCATGTGCTGCAAAATACCCTCACCCACCCAGTCCATCCCTCCATTCCACCCCTATGCCTCTGCAATACCCTCCCCCAACACTTTAGTTGATGAATTATTGTTTGTTTGTATCAAACAGCACTTGGAGGAAGCACTGAGTGTGGCAAAGGTTCAGACTGGGTGGAGGACTTCACTGTCCATCTTGTGATGATGCTGTGCCTTTTAAGAGGTATGTTCTGTCCTGGTTTCTCTTGCAGAGAGGTGTTGTCACAGTGATGCTGAGGTGTCTCCTCCCAGCAGGCGGTTTATAAATAGCTTTGGGTTTCTCCCTGGGTGTGTTTTTAGGGTAAGGCAAAAGAATAATTTGTGGCCAGATTCAGGCTCACACAGATCCAGAGCACTTTGGTTTTGCTTTCAGGTTTTTTTCAGGTCCGCTGAAGTGGACAGCAAGAGTTCTCTCAGTTGCTAGTTTGAAGACTAAGACAGAAAGCTTTTCTTTTAGAAATCAGATGGGCAGATTGTTTCTTTCAGTGTTGCTATCTACTGGACAGGAGAGAGACAGCATTTGAGAATAATAGCTGTTTTGCTGCGTTGGATTTTTGCTAAAGGGTGTGCTTATGGAATGCTGCCTATTTTGGAACAGTTAAAGATTAGTGGTTAAATAATATATTGTCTTGTTAAGTATGTCAATAGTGTAAAATTATACCTATTCTTCATTTTGTTGCATATTAATTTCATTATAGGTATGAAGTATGGTTTGATTAAAGCTTAGTGGTGGACCAATGAAAACATTTCTGTAACACAGCACCTTATACTTGTCTTTAAAATGAAATAACAGTTGGGATCCTGGCTTTCTCCATAATATATTTTGGGGGAGGCTGGTCCTTCTCTAACAATAACTAACAGTAGCTAAGTCCTAAATTCACAGCTTGCATAGTACCAAAAACACAGCTCATACAATGTTCACACCAGAGCCCCTAGCGATAACACCTCAATAGGTTTAAATTACTTGTGCTTTCAATGTTTGCACTGGAATCGAAGATAGCTTCTTCCTGAAGCTGCATGCACCTAAATGTAAATGCACTCAACTTTCATAACTTCTTCAGAATTTTATCCCAACACTTTTGATCTAGGACTAAAACTACCTCTTTACCCCACAGTAACGTAGTTTGCTATATATATTTCCTTTCTAAGAAGCACCACTCTATAAAGGCCACCTATTCCAAGGACTTCACAGGACTGCTGCAAACTCAAAATAAGAATCAAAAAGAAATCTGCCTGTCTAAGCTATGCATGTTTTCCTTAAGCATAAAAAAGAAAATGGGACGGAACACCAGCGCTTCATTGGAGGCTCACTGCTGATGTTATGTAGCATGGTGACTGAACGTCTGAGAACAAATCTTCCAGCTCAGTGAGCAAACTTACAACCTGAACCACAATCTGAGCTATAAATCTTCACAAAAATCACAAAAAATGTATTATGCTCAAACTAGCCCAAAGATGGGAAACCATCGCCATCCGACTGAGCACCACCCGCGAACAACTACACTTCCTACACGAATGCCTCAGGAAACAGGTATTACCACAATGTGTCAAATACAAACCAGCTCTCAACACTGCACAAGCCAGGAGAATAGCAGAATACAACAGCTGCAGAATGCTACGAGCAATGATAACTGATGCCCACAACCGACTCCATAAATATGAACAGGAAACTTGGAGCCAAAAAACTCTGTACACCAACGCGACTGACCAAGAATGGACAAGTACTCAGAGTGAACCATCAACACTAAACAACAGCAGACCAAGACAAAGAAAGGTCTAGCCCTACAAGAAAAACTGGACAAGCCACACACATCAATAACACAGACAATTCAGAAGCTTAGCGAAAGAACCTGTCGGACTGACCACTCAGACATGGGAAAAGTCATCCTAGTACAAGGGATGAACTTCAACTACAGGACCACAAACAAAAAGGACTTCCTAATAGCACTGAAATCAACCCTGAAAGACAACGGACTTACTGAAGAAATCCAGCAGGCCATCAGACAGACAGTAGCACCAACTCTGAGCTGAAGGAAAAAAGGGAACACCCTCAAAACACAGGAAAGTAAGGCCCTTAAAAAAGAGACAAATATTGTAATCATACTGGCAGACAAAGGGCATATGATTGTCATCCTGAACAGAATGCAATACATTGAAAAAGCAAACACACTACTCGCAGATACTAACACCTACCAACAGGTGGCGATTGTCCCGACTCCACAGCTAGAAAACCATAGTACAACTGAAAAAACTCCACAAGATAGGTGAAATTAATAAAGCTGACCTCCAAAAAATGAAACCTGAAGGATCTAACACACCCCGTTTTTACAGATTACCAAAGGTGCACAAACCAGGGTCCCCCCTCAGACCCATAGTCTCACTTCCCAGCACACTGATATACAGACTAGCAAAGGAATGTCAATGCCAACTGAAATACCTAGTAGAAGACTCAACCCACTCCATAAACTTCACCCAGGAATTCCTGAACATCATAAAAATTAGCAAGATAGAGGATGATGAGGTCATGGTTTCCTTTGGTGTGACGGCCCTATTCACATCAATAAACATTACCTTGGCCAAAGAAACTCTGGCTGCACTACTAGACAAATCAAGGACACAAACACCAGACAGCACCAACTCCATCAGTAAGGACAGCATCCTCAAATGAGTAGATCTGTGCCTCACAACCCACTTCACCTTCAACGACAAGACCTACGAGCAAATCAACAGGACACCATGGGATCACCAACATCTGGATTCTGGGCAGAAGTAGTTAGGCAGAGGTTGGAATAAACAGCCCTCCCCACGTTCCAGCCCAAACTTTGGATCTGCTATGTGGATGACACCTTTGTCATCATGAAATGGAACAAATTAGAAGAAACCCACAACCACATAAAGAGCATCATTACTGGTATAAAGTTCCCCTTTCTGGATGTCACAGTAGATTGGAAAGCCAATGGATAACTGTGGACCAGCGTCTACAGGAAAACAATACATACAGACCATACACTCAACTACAGGCGCAATCATCTCAACACCCATAAACAGAGATGCTTCAGGACATTATTTAAACAAGCCACAACACACTGCAGCACCAGGAACTATGAGATGCCGAACAGAAAACCCATACAATATACTCAAGAACAACAGGTATCCGATAAGCACAGTCCTCCAATTCTTACACAACAAACCTAAACAAGAAGAAATGACATGCCCAGAGACTCTTGCCACACTACCATACATTAAAGACAGCTCAGAGATGATTATCAGACTACTCCAGCTCCTTGGCATCATGGTAGCCCTCAAACCTACCAACACACTGAAACTGCTCTTGATGAATCTAAAGGACCCTGTGCTAACAACCAGCATGACTAACGTCATATACATAAAACCCTGCAAATATAATTCTGTTATTAATATAATACCATTCCTGAAGAAGGGCTTATGCCCAAAACGTCGATTCTCCTGCTCCTTTGATGCTGCCTGACCTGCTGCACTTTTCCAGCAACACATTTTTCAGCATAATACCCTGCAAGGATTGCAACAAACATTACATCAGACAGATTGGTAGGTAACTAGCCACCAGGATACACAAGCACCAAGTAACCACCAAAAGACATGACCAACTATCACTAGTATCCTTACACACAGACGATGAGGGACACCAGTTCGACTGGGACAATCTATCCATCCTGGGACAGGCTAAAAAAATACACGCATAGAAATTCCTTGACGCCTGGCATTCAAACCAGAACTCCATCAACAAATACATAGATTTGGACCTCATTTACCAACCTCTCAGAAAAAGAACCAGAAGTGAAATCACCCACCACAGTAGACCAAAACACATAAATAGAAAGTGGGTCACTAACACCAGCACTTCAACAGAGGCTCACTGATTATATTACCTAGCATGGTGACAAAATGTCTGAGAACAAATCTTTCAGCTCAATGAGCAAACTTACCACATAAAAAGATCAAGTTCCAGAGGATGATAACAAGTCTTAAGGCCCCATTATTTACTTTGCCAGGTAGCAAAGCAATTAAAATAACCAAGCGTCCATTTGTGGCTCACACAAACGCGTTCACTTTAAAACCATGCCTCAGAATTGATTTTAAAAGAAATTACCATGGATACAGAAATACTTACAAGTTAATTATTATTATTCAGACACATAAAAACACTCTTACTAATATATAATTCTGTTATTAATATAATTCATTCATTAATATAGGTGCCAGAATATGACAACGTAAACACTTTTCACTGTATTTTTCATAAAAATACAAGTGACAATAAATTACTATTCTATTAGAAAAAAGATATACATTAGAAAGCCAAAACCCAAGAACTCAAGCTTGCAACAACTATTATTAAAACATAAGATATGTAAAAATCCGACCAGTTTAATCACAATTGCACAATGTTCAGCTTCATTTCTGACTCCTCAGATACTGAAGCAGCCATGTAAAATACAGCAGAATCTAGACAATATCAAGGTTTGAACTGACAAGTGACAAGTAACAAGTAATGTTCCACACCATACATGTACCAGAAATTTACAATTCTCAATAAGAGTGATTCTAACCATTGCCTGTTGACTTTCAATTACATTCTCATCATCTTTTAATCCCCAACTATCAACACCCATAGAGTAGCCATTGATCAGAAATTAAACTGCACTCCTCATATAAATATTGTGGCTACAAGAGCAGGTCAGAGGTTAGGAATTGAATAGCTCACCTCCTGACTTTTCAAGCCAATCCACCATCTACAAGGCCCAAGTTAGGAATGTGATGGAATACTCCCCACTTGCCTTGATCAGTGCAGCTCCAATAACACTCAAAAGGTCTAGCCTATTTGAGTGACACCACATCCATAAACATCCACTCCCTCCAGCACCAACACTCAGGAGCAGCTGTATATATCATGTATAATTTGCATTGAGGAAATTTATCAAGATTTGTTAGGTAACAGCTTCTAAACCTACAACCAATACAAACTAGAAGTACAAAGGCAACACATACATGGGAATGCCATCTTTTGCAAGTCCCCTTCCAAGCCACTCACCATCCTGTCTTGGAAATAGACCATTCTTCCTTCAGTGTTGCTGCATCAACAGCATTGTGGGTGTACCTACAACTCGTGAACTGCACAGTACCAGAAGGCAGCTCACCATCACCTTCCCAAGGGCAACTTGGATGGACAATAAGTGCTGACTTAGCCAGTAAAGCCCACATCCCATAAATGAATAAAGAAAGCAAGTCAAGATTGGAAATAAGAATAGGGTTCTATTTAACAGAGTACTCCTACACACGGCAATGCAATACACAGCAATCTTGCACATGGCTTTTTTGCATGGTGCTCTTACAGGTGACACTCTTATACACGACACATGATCTTTGACACACAATTGCCTCGGCCCTGGTGGATAGATTAAAATGGACCTGGTGATTTATCTAATCAAAATAGTCTTCGTCTACTGCAATCTCGATGCGCTAGCAAGCAGGCATTTTCCAAATGCCCTGAAAATCAGTCTGCACCCTTGACATTACCTAAAATGTTTTAAAGGAGAGATCTCTACAGGCAGCCCACCAATTGAAAAGATTGTAAGAGTCTGGGTACACCAGTTAAGTATCAGTGTGGATGCAAGGCTCTTCAAAAATGCACATGTTTCCACTTTATAAGGACTGTATGAAAAAGACTGATATTTCAGAGAGGAGGAATGAGATGGGGTCAAAGGTGGCATATTTATAGGCCATGATGTTATAATAAGATGCCATTTACTGGACTCTATGTCCCTATAACAAGCCCCTTAGGATCCATGCATTTTGAATGTTTTAACAGGTTGCTGCTCCATGAATTATCTTTTTAAAATTCACTCATTTTAATGCTACATGAAATTATAAAGTCGTTCCCATTACAATAGCGGAAATCCTAATTTCAAAGGTTCCTGGTTCTCAATGCTATTGAAAGTGACTGACTCAGTCAATAAAGTAAGAAGTTATGAGTATTTGGCCATTGCATTTGTTTATTCTTTTTAGAGAAATCTGCCCATTTAAACGAACTCAGTGGGCAGCAGGGTGGCACAGTGGTTAGCACTGCTGCCTCACAATGCCAGAGACCCGGGTTCAATTCCCACCTCAGGCAACTGTCTGTGTGGAGTTTGCACATTCTTCCCGTGTCTGCGTGGGTTTCCTCCGGGTGCTCCGGTTTCCTCCCGCAGTCCAAAAATGTGCAGGTTAAATTGCCCATAGTGTTAGGTGAAGGGATAAATGTTGGGGAATGGGTCTGGGTGGGTTTCTCTTCAGAGGGTCAGTGTGGACTTGTTGGGCCGAAGGGCCTTTTTCCACACTGTAAGTAATCTAATAGATCATCTAATAGAATCCATCTCAACGCATTTACAATGGCTGGACTGGGACAGAATAAACTGTTTGGATTAAAACAATAAAGAAAGAAAAACTTGCATTTACATAACACCTCTCACATCGTTAACATGCTCCAAAATCCAAATTCAGCCACTTTGGAGTGTAGTCACTGTTGTCGTGTAGGGAACACATCAATCAATAATGCACACAGCTACCTCCCATGAGGGGCACTGTGATAATGGTCAAATAATCTGCTTTGCAGTGATGTTGCTTAAAGAGTCCACATTGGCAATGACACCAGGGCAATTTTGCTAGCCCTTGTCAGAATTATGCAATGACAATATGAGAGACATAGATAAGATGAATAACAGAGGTCTTTTCCCCAGAATCGAACAGTCCAAACTACAGGGCATGGTTTTAAGGTGAGAGGGGGAAGATTTAAAAAGAATGTGAGTGGGAAACCTTTTCACCGAGAGGATGGTTCAAACGTGGAACGAGCTGCCAGAGGAAGTGGTAGAGGTGAGTACAATTCCAACATTTACAAAACATTTGGACAGGTACATGGATAGGAGGGATATGGGCCAAACTTAGGCAAATGAGACTGAACAGTTGGCGTGGATGAGTTGGGCCAAAGGGTCTGTTTCCGTGCTGTACGACTCTATATCTGCTTGATATCTCAATTGGAAAAATGGCGCCATGTAGTATTCTGGTCGTGTATTATGCTAGATTAAACATGGGTCAGGATATAGCCTTCTGACTGGAAGAGATGAGTGGTTGGCTCACAGCTAAAATATCTACAGCTGTCTCGCAATGGCCACAAGTAGTTCACTGCGCATTATATTTAATTGCCAAATAAATCTGAGGGTTTGTCATGGAAATTCTTACCTTTCTTCAGGAAACAGGCTGGAGAGCACTACCCTGTCTGTATCATGGTTCTGAGGTGGAGATGGTCGACAGTGTCAAGTTCCTGGGAGTGATGACCACCAACAATCTGTCCTGGTCCACCCATCTCAATGTGACAGTCAAGGAAGTGCAACAAGGTCTCTACTTCCTCAGCAGGCTAAGGAAATTTGGCATGTCCACAAAGACTCTTACCAATTTTTATAGATGCATCGTAGAAAGCGTCCTATCTGGATGCATCATAGTGTGTACAGCAACTACTCTTCCCAAGACTGCAAGAAACTACAGAGAGTTATGAACATAGCTCAGTCCATCAGGTAAACCAGCCTCCCATCCACTAACCCCATCTATACTTCTCACTGCCTTGGGAAAACAACCAACATAATCAAAGACCCCTCCCACATTGTTTATACTCTCTTCAACCGTCTTTCATTGGGAAGAAGGTATAGAAGTTTGAATATGCGTATGAATAGATTCAAGAACAGCTTCTTCCCTGCTGTTATCAGCCTTTTGAACAGGCCTCTCAAATGTTAATTCTGATCTCTGTCTGGACCTTCTCTGTGGCTGTAACATTCTGCACTCTGTTCTGCTATCCTGGCACACTTTGCATGGCACAATCTGCCTTGTATAGTATGCAAAACAAAACTTTTCACTGTGTCTCAGCACATGTGCCAACAATAAATCAACTCAAACCCTAACATCATGATTGTTTTAACACTGTAAGACCTATCCTTGGCCCTTCAGTGGGAACATTCAGAATATTTTGATTTCCTGAACACCCTGCTGGGAATACTTTAGTTTCAATTCTGCTCCGAAATGTGCTCTTTACTTTCAAGGCCATGCTAAATAATGCTTCTGGAAAGAAAATGGATGGTACATTTTTTCTAAACTTGAGGGATCATAAAAAGACCGAATTAATTGGTTAAAGCAGGCTGCTAATCCAAACGATAAGCTTTAATAGCTTGAGTTTCTTTACACGGTTTCAATGGTATCAGTTCCTTTTTATAATTGTTAGGGCTTTACTTGAGTCAATTTTAAAATGTAAAACAAGTGATGCTGCAGGGCGATAGAATAAACCTGAACAAAACAAATTAGAAGTGGTTTTTTAATTAGCTGTGCAGACAGAATTGCTGCTGTCAGCTGTTCCCATCCTTAGTTCAAGGATGGTGTTTACTTAAGGGTGCATGTTTCTGCCCTGGGTCTTTATGTGACATCACAGGCTGATTTTCCACACCCCCTCCAGATCTTTGGGCACCTGGTGCAGGAGCTCCCATTGGGTGTGGCAAGCAGAGAGCACAATTTGCTTCCTTACCTTTCCTTCTTTGTTGCCATGCTGGCTAGCGATACTGTGCTTTGACACTTCACTGAAGTATGGTCAATTTTCATAGACATACCTCACTATCAATACCACTAAATGTGTATCTCTGCCCACGCTAACCAACTTTTAGGCTGCTGTGTGCATGAGAAAGTAGGGATTCAAGCCAAACCACAGAAAACTACACTGGGAGTGCACTCAGCAAACAGGCAGGGAGAGCTCCGGAGAGAACACTTGCATTTGCATAACACCTTTTACTACCTCAGGACATCCTAAAAGCCCCTTACAATCAGTTAAGTAATTTTGAGATAGCCACAGGCACCGTGTTTCCAATGTAGAAAATTATGACAAGACAGAGAGACATTGACCCTCATGCTAACAGCAGCAACTCATAGGAATATCCCTGTAATAATTATCCTGAGGTCATTGAGGTGGACCTCATTGAATATGAGTCCCCTGTTTGGGGTTGTTTATCTAGCCCAATCAGGGAGCCCTGACTGACAGATACAAACAGGAGTGTCAGAGGTTCTGTTCACTGAGAGCTGGCTCTGAGGAGGCTAGACCAATGTCACGTACTGCACATATGAATAAAGGGTGTCTTCATAGAACCCCTACAGCATGAAAGCAGGCTATTCAGTCCATCAAGTCCACAGCGACCCTCCAAAAAGCATCCCATCCAAACCCACCTCCCCGGCCACCCCCCACTTGCATCCCAGTAACTCACATTCCCTGTGGCTAACCCATCTTGCCTGCATATCCCTGAACACTATGAGCAATTTAGTATGGCCAATCCACCTACCTGCACATCTTTCGACTGTGGGAGGAAACCCATGCAGACATAGGGAGAATGCACAAACGCCACAAAAAGAGACCCCGAGGGTGGAATCAAACCCAGTCGCTGGTGCTGTGAGGCCCCAGTGCTCAGCACTGAGCCACTTTACTGACTTGGTGATGGGATACTGACCACTGTGGAGTTCTTCCAGTTCCCATTTTATATTTAATTGACCTTGAGTGCCTCTGGCAGGGCTGAACACAGCAAGTACCACAACAGTTAAGTAGGAATGAAAACATTAACTGTGGCCTTATGTACATGAGGAAACAGGTGTTTGGCTCTGAAATGGGGCCTGCAGTTCCACTTGAAGTCAGTATGAATCACCCTCCGGTGTGAATCAGATTTTTTATTTAACGAACTTATTCCCTCAAAGCAGACAGAAATCTTTTCCTGTCCTGATTAGGGCTGGCCTTATGTCAACAAGTACAAAGGAAATGAGCCAGCCCTAATCATTTTCCTGTAAAAATCTGTCTTTTAAAAAAAACAAAACACAGATTTGTGTAGGAGTTCTTGGAATGATCTTTTGTTCAGACACAATAATACTCATTGAATTACTCTCTGCCATTGGACACAAACACAATTCATTCACTCTTTCATTTAATTTGTTGGCCTTGGAAGACCCTGGACATGGTCTCTGTTACTTTGATGGAGAACAAGCTGTTGAAAATCCTCAGGTTTTCCAGTCACACTTACAGGAGCCTGAAGGTCTGGTGAACACTACTGCCTCCAGTGGTTGTGTCACTGAAGGTATCGTCCTGCTGCCAACAACTTTGGTGAAGTGACATTGTCATTATTTGGCAGGGATGAGTGAGACCAAGTAGAATAAGGAAATAGGCGATAACTTTGCATTAAATAACAGATAATTGGGCGAGAAAGGAATATGTGTAAACCAGAAATAAACCAGAAAGAAGTATATGACTGTGTAGCGTGCATTTAAAACCCCTTGTATTTAACAGGCACATCCATATACACAGCCACTTCATGCCAACCACACAGATGCAAAGACTCTTCATGGTCCAATCAAATAATTTACTATTATTCAAGAAACTGTTTTAATTAATTTTCAATATTCTTAGAATAATCAACAGGTATGATAAAGAAATAAAAGTAAGTTCAATTTCTTTGATGAATGACTTGACGTCTCTTTAGGGTTTTAGCTCACACAAGGAGATGAACCTTCAATTTGAAGCTCCAATTTGATATGTTTCGTGCTTGGCTGAAGTGATGAATTCAGGAGGAAGCCCACTGAATTATCTCCAAACTGTGATAATTCCACATGAAGAGAGCATTGTCCTCCTGATACAAAGTGCACCATCTTTTCAGATAGGGATGGATTGCTTAGTTGAGTCGAGGGAATGTAATTGTAGATTGGTGCAGGTCAAGAATTAAAGACTTCACACAATCACAAAATTGTTAAACAACAGAGACAGTTGGCCTATCTTGTCTGTACTGCCTTTCTAAATGAACAAAGAATAAAGTGAACAAAGAAAATTTACAGCCCAGGAACAGGCCCTTCAGCCCTACAAGCCTGAGCCGATCCAAATCCACTGTTTAAACCTATCGCCCAATTCTTAAGCATCTGTGTCCCTCCCACCTACTCATGCATCTGCACAGACGCACCTTAAATGAGTCTACCGTGCCTGCCTCTACTACCTCTGCTGGCAATGCGTTCCAGCACCTACACCTCTGTGTAAAGTACTTCCCGCATGTATCCCCCTTAAATTTTCACCTCTCACCTTAAACGCCTTTCGCTATTGAATCCCTCACCCTGGGAAAAAGCTTATCTCTATCTACCCTGTCTAGACCCTTCATGATTTTGTGGACCTTAATCAGGTCCCTCCTCAATCTCCTTTTTTCTAATGAAAATAATCCTAACCTACTCAACCTCTCTTCATAGCTAGTACCTTCCATACCAGGCAACATCCTCGTAAATCTCTGCACCTTCTCCAAAGTGTTCACATCCTTTTGGTAATGTGGCGACCAGAACTATACACAGTATTCTAAATGCAGCCGAACCAATGTCTTGTACAATTTTAATAATGACATGCTAGCTCTTATAATCAATATCCCAGCCGATGAAGGCAAGCATACCATATGCCTTCTTGACCATTCTATCCACCTGTGTAGCCACCTTCAGGGTACAATGGACCTGAACTCTCAGATCTCTCTGCTCATCAACTTTTCCCAAGGCTCTTCTGTCTACAGTATAGTTCACTCTAGAATTAGATTTCCCAAAATGCATAACCTCACATTTGTTTGGATTGAACTCCATAAGCCACTTCTCTGCCCAACTCTCCAGTCAATCTATATTCTCCTATATTCTTTGACAGTCCCCTATGCTTTCTGCTACTCCACCAATCTTCGTGTCATTTGCAAATTTATTGATTAGACCAACAATGTCCTCTTCCTGATCATTTATGTATATCACAAACAACAATAGCCCCAGCACTGATCCTTGTGGAACACCACTGGTCACCTTTCTCCATTTCAAGAAACTCTCTTCAACTACTACTCTCTGTCTCCTGTTGCTCAACCAGTTCTTTATCCACCTAGCTAGAACACCCTGCACACCATGTGACTTCATTTTCTCCATTAGTTTGCCATGGGGAACGCCTTACTAAAGTCCATATATATGACATCTACAGCCGTTTCTTCATCTGTCAACTTGGTCACTTCCTCAAGCTCCTGAAGAAGGGCTTATGCCCGAAACATCGATTCTCCTGTTCCCTGGATGCTGCCTGACCTGCTGCACTGTTCCAGCAACACATTTTCAGCTCTGATCTCCAGCATCTGCAGACCTCACTTTCTCCTCACTTCCTCAAATAACTTTGTTAAATTGGTAAGGCACGATCTCCCCAGCACAAAACCATGTTGTCTATCACAGATAAACTCATTTTTTTCTAAATATGAATAGATTTTATCCCTCAGTCCCTTCTCCAGCAACTTTACCACCACTTGACGTCAGGCTCACTGGTCTGGAGTTACTGGAATATCCTTACTACCCTTCTTGTACAGGGGGACAACATGAGCAACCCTCCAGTCCTCAAACATCTCATTTGATTGAAAAAAGTCAAGATTTTCAGCATCAAGAAAACTGTTTTCTTTCAAGCTGTCAGTGGAGATGTCAGAATCTCACCATCAAGTGATGACTACTTTATTTGCATGTACTTGCATCTTATTAAAACCCAAACTCACCTTATTTATACGCCACTTACAATTCTCCTCTCCTTCCCCCCAGATTTGAATAGTGCAAATCCTGTCATGAAAATCATGGTGGGTAACTGGAGGTTGCAGCTCATCAAAATCTAATCCACTTGTCATACAACAGCTTCTTTGCAACAAAATTCCTGTCTGCTCCATGACCACCACCCTCTTTGACCCTCCGTCCACTCATGTTTGCATCAGCAATCCACCAGACTGACAGTGCCATCGTGCCAGCTCACAGATCAACTCTGACAACACTCCACCCCTTCAACAAAGTTCTCTCTAACTCATCATCTTACTCCCCAGTGCCTGTCCACCATCTGCATGGCAAATCATTGAATATTGTCCATCTGCCTGGATGGGTGCAGGTCCAATAACGCTCAAGAAGCTCAGCCCATCCAGGATAAAACAGCTTGTTTGATTGGCATCCCACCTACAATCTTGAATACCCACTGTTCCTACCAACAAGGCACAGTTGCAGGAGTGCACAGTATCTATGTAACCATCTCTCGACATGGCACTTCATGCCGTGGTCTTGATGCTACCTCCTTTCCGCATTAATGCCAACTATCAACTCCTTTCATTTACTGCTCTTCTAAGGGTGATTAGTCTGGTGTCAAGTCAATGGGAACCAACTGAGCATTGAGACACTCAATCATTCTCCAACTACTCTATTCAGCTCAAGGCAGGAGTCTATAAGATGAAAGCCCCAGCCTGAACTCAGCTAATGACTACTTGTGGGCGTATATTAGCAGAATCGCCAAGCAATGAGCAGAGGTTCTCCACTACTTCAAGTGATATTGAGGCCAGTTCCCATGTTTACTCTGGTTGAAGCATGGGAACCGGGGTAGGCCATTCAGCCCGCTTCATTATTCAAATAGCTGACTGTTGATTATGAGAAATGATGGCACCGAATTAGGAGAAATCAAATCTTAAAGTTTCCTGTGCTCTCTAGTTGTGAACACAGACCCAGTTAAGGAAAGACTTTGTTTATGCAGTGCCATTCACCATCCCAGAATTACATAAAGTCAATGAAGTACTTTGGAAGTATAGCTATCTCTCTAATGTAGTCTGCTTGCATCCATATCATTAGAAAATCAATCTTCTGGTAACTATGTGCCTGAGCTGACTGAGATTCCTAACAGTTACAACACACACTGTTATAAAATCCTTGTATTATGTACATGATGCTGATTCTCCAGCAATGAATGACAATCACTGGAACGGGTTATCTGACCTTTTACTGCACTGCTGTTTCTATCAGCTTGCTGTGCGCAAAATGGATGTCGCATTTCTCACAATGCAGCAGAACAAACTGATTCATTGGTGGGAATTGCGTTGGGAGACATTCTGAGATCACGAAAGGTCAAATTGTTTTATCCTTCATGGAAAATATTTCCCACCATTATGGAGGCTTAGCTTCTGCTTTATTTTCCTAAGGGCTGGATCCTCAAGACAAATTCTCCTTCCTGACTGTGGCTTCCACCTGGCTGACATCAAGAGGAACATACATGAGTATCCAGCATTTAATAAAAAAAACTTAGTGTGGAGAGGAGACTGCCAACCTTCTGTATCACTGCTACTTGGATGCACCTCAGTATTCATTCACCAGAAATATCTGAAACACAAGTCTAATTCTTTCTCTCCTCCTTTAGGATGTACCTCCACAGCACTGCTATATGTTCTGCCTTGTGTTGCCCTGAGGCATCAGTCTGCAAGCTTTGTATTGCCAGGGAAATATTAATAAGCTCATTTAAATAGGTTTTTGCTGCTTTTGCAGACGCAGAACCCTGGAGTGCTGTCTAGAAAGAAATAGCTTGGTAGGGCGTTACGCAAATGTCACTGCAAAAAATTTCCTCGCCTGGAGGCTCATTCTTTTTTGCATGAAGCACGCACTAAAAAAAAAATGATCCTGTTGTAAAAGCGAAAAATTAAATATTTTCGAAAGGGAGCGGAAGTGCTTTTGTTTGGTGTTAAAATGTGTTTCACATCAGGTGACTAATGTGCACTGCAGGGGAACCGTAACCTTCCATTCAATGTGGATTATCAGACAATTTACCTCCTGCCACCTTATTCTCCTGGGGGCAATTTACACATAAATCTAGATAGTTGGCCTGAGATTTGGAAGGTAGGGAGTTGAGGGAAGAGTTTTCCAATACACGTGTCAGTTTTAGTGAAACAAAGTCTCCTAGCTTTAAATTTAAAGATCAGATATTGAAAGGTGGGGACCTTCATAATCTAACTTGATATTTTCCACTGCAGAAAGCTACAAGTCTGCAACTTTTCAGCAGCAGTTAATATTTTCCCCCTTCTGTCACCAGGGACTCTTGTGAGACCTTCAGCCTGCCATCCCACATGCTGCTCCTTCCCAACCCCAAACAACTTTAGCCGAAGGGTTTCCAACCCTCAAGGATGGTCCTGGAATCTGCAGCAATTGAATGAAGATCCATCTCCACCACCCTGCCATGTCAATGCAGGAGAAAAACCGTAGAGACATTAAAAAAAATTATTTATTTTAAATTTTTCTTTCAACGTTTCTGCTTATTAGTTGTAAAAAGGTTGAAAACGGGAAAGAAAGTCAGTTTCACTAGCAGTCAAGCTTCATTTAATTGGGTAATGAGTCTTGCTGCTTTCCAATTGCTGTACAAAGGCAATGCATTACAAAGATGGATGTGTTTGCTGATTAATGGCTGGAGTGTAGGGCAAGACATTTGATAAAGCCTTCACGAATACGCTTGATCTCCTCAGTTGGCCTGTGTCTCAGCTGCCTTGGCTGAGATGGGCGTCAAGATTAGAGTGATGCTGGAAATGCACAACAGGTCAGGCAGCATCCGAGGAACAGGAAAATCGACGTTTCGGGCAGGAGCCTTTCATCAGGAATGCGTCTGGAAACCTCGGGGGTGGAGAGATAAATAGGAGGGGGTGGGGCTGGGAAGAAGGTAGCTGGGAGTGCAATAGGTGGATGGAGGAGGGGGTAAAGGTGATAGGTTGGAGGGGAGCGTGGAGCGGAGTGCTTCAGGGAACATTTCCGTGACACCCACACCAATCAACCCCACCTCCCCATGGCTGAACATTTCAACTCTCCCTCCCACTCTGCCAAGGACTTGCAGGTCCTGGGCCTCCTCCACAGCCACTCCCTCACCACCCAACACCTGGATGAAGAACACCTCATCTTCCGCCTCAGAACCCTTCAACCCCAGGGCATCAATGTGGACTTCACCAATTTCCTCATTTCCCCTCCTCCACCTTACCCCAATTCCAAACTTCCAGCTCAGCACCATCCTCATGACCTGTCCCACCTGTCAATCTTCCTTCCCACCTATCCACTCTGCCCTCCTCTCTAACCTATCACCATTACCCCCACCTCCATCCACCTATTGCACTCCCAGCTACCTTCTCCCCAGCCTAACCACTCCCATTTATCTCTCCACCCCCGAGGCTCCCAGCCTCATTCCTGATGAAAGGCTCCTGCCCGAAACATTGATTTTCCTGCTCCTTGGATGCTGCCTGACCTGCTGTGCTTTTCCAGCACCACTCTAATCTCCAGCATCTGCAGTCCTCACTTTCGCCTTGGCTGAGATGACCTGCAGCTCAGTCAATGACAAACTCTCCAATCTTTTTGCATAAGTTAGCCTAGTAAAAGGGTAAAGGTCAGGACCCTCCTCAATGGTAAAGCCAGGTTTAGCATTGGGGAAGGTGGACACTCTGAAGATATGGAGCTGATCATTCAGGCGAAAAGGAAAAATTATTTCACTCAAAGTGTTGTGAGTCTTTGGAATCCTGTAGCCCACGGGATAAGGCTGCATTGTTAAATATATTTTAGGTTGGGTAGACAATTCTTTGGACCATCAAGTGAATATCTAAGAAATGGTGGGAAAGTGGATTTGAAGCCAAAGATCGGCCATGATCGTATTGAATGAAAGAGCAAGCTCAGTGAGCCGTGTGGTCTTCTTTTGCTCCTATTTATTGTGTTCTTATTTCTGTCACATTACAGCTTGCAGTATTTAAATGATGCCATTAATCTGAAAGCGTTTCCTAATAGTTTGCTTGATTGGTGCTTCAGCCAATCTGTGCTAATGCACTGCTCCCAATCGAGGAAGCTTTGGACATGCAGTAATTTACATTAATGCATCAAGCACTACTGTGGTTTCTTAGGCATGGTTCAGTCAGGCTAATGCAATCGGGTGAGCTGAGCGTGAATTTAGTCACCATCTGTCACTGAGCCTCCAAGAACAGAGACTACATAAATAGGACTAACGTATCAATCTAAACAGATTTTCTTTTACTTGTGTACTCTCTAATGAAATGAGGTGCACAAGGCACTGCTGTAAATCAAATCACTTTGCTGACTATAGTCAAACACTCATCCCTTGCTTTATTTGAAAGTAAGTACTGTTCATCTTGTACACAAATGGGCTAACATCAGTAGTCAGTAGAAAGGTTTACATATGGTCTGAGCTGTTCAGTTGACACGCACTACCTCAGGATTAATGGCACTTTAAATGCAGTCTGTATATATAATTGACTAAGCAGGCACTCAATTACATTTGCACCACATTGCCAGGGTGAAGTTCTCATGACATTCAACATTGAGCTCACCATGGATTCTGCTGATTCCTTTTCTTTCAGATTGCTTTGACAGTGCTGTCAGCAACAGTTCTCTGTCATCCTGCTCCTCTGCCAGGATCCAATCTGATCTTCCACCTTGCCAGAACTTGCTGTGATTTCCTCCATGCTCCTACCTCCGACTCCTCCATTCTAGCTTTGAATTCCTGTCACTGTATATGCCCATTTAAATGTCTCCCTTTACTGCTGTCCTGTGCATTAGGATAGTAGTGACTTATGCCTCTTCATTTAATCCCAGCCTATCACAAATATTATCCGCTCTGTCAACAAGTCTTGCTCATACCAGAATCTGTTGATATGTTTGTGGAGTATTAATAGATGGGCTGTCAGTTGGGGGACCCATTTGCCTGTTCAACACTCAAAGAACAAGAAATTAAAAAAAAACAAGTCTTGCTTGTCAACATTAATTGGATCTAATTGGCTCAGTGTATAGAAACTAGTGATACAAGAGGATAGATGTACCTCTTTCTACGAAAACAGAAAGTACTGGACACGCTCAGCAGATCTGGCAGAATCCATAGATAAAAAAACATAATGTTTTGATATGACTCTTCTTCATAACTGGAGTCCTGCTGAGTTTCTCCAGCATTTTCTGTTTGTATTTCAGATTTCCCGCATCTGCGGCATCATACTTTTGTTTCTGTACCTTTGCACGCCACTTCTCAGAACTCTTCCAAACAACGATGGAGAGACTTGAAGTGCGGTTGCTTTCAGAGTGTACAAAATGAATTATTGATCACTGCAGCTGATCCTGGACTGTGTTCTCGGATCTCTGAAGGAACATGGAATAGTTTCACACGGCACAGTGCTATGCATGCTGGTTAGCACTGGTGCATTGGAAGATCTGTGGGACACAAGATGCCACATGGTGCATGTGCCAAGACCCTGTACACAAGCAGATTCCACAGGACATTCCAATGGACATGTTAGTGCTGAAAGAGGGGTTTGGAAATAGGCCAGAATTAGACAGCACTTACAACTGGTACAAGCATGAAGAGGTGAATAGCTGCACGTTCTGTAGGATTTCTATGACTCCATATCACTGAATTCATCCAGTGCAAAAAGAGGCCATTCAACCCATTGAGTCTACATCAACTCTCTGAAGAGCTTTTTGCACAGACCTAGTCCTGATCCTATTACTGTAACTCTGCATTTACCATGGACAATCCACCTAACCTGCACAAGGGAGGAAACCAGGGTACCTAGTGGAAACCCACATAAACATGGAGAGAATGTGCAAACTCCACGCAGTTACCCAAGGATGGAATTGAACCCCGGTCCCTTGGCACTGTGAGGCATCAGTGCTAACTACTATGCTGCCAGAATATATATTGAGGTTGAGATTCTCACTGTGATTACCTGTGCCCTGTGTTTTTTAAAGGTGCCTCTTGGTTAAACAATGGCAATATACATCAAGGACAAGTGCAGCAAATGTTACATCCAACCATGTGCTCAAAGTTTGAGTCAAGGTTTTTTCTCAAGCTTTCAATCATGCTTATGTGACAAATGTACAGTGCTCTATTTGGAATCAGCACAGGTTGGCTTACTGCCTACATAAATGCAGAAAATTCTTTGGCTGCCAAGTGGGAACAGCTAGGGGGATTTTTCAGTGGGAAATCACTGATTTTAATTGACTGCCCAACACTATATCTATTGTGAGGAAAAGGGGACAGTGCAGTGCGACATGGCTACAGAGAACCATTGTTGCTCCTCCTGGTGTTGGGACAATGAGGTCTACATTCCAGGGAAGATCAAGCATTGTTTTTGATACTCTGGTAAAATGGTTGTGAAGGAGCAGGTCACGGTTTCTCCAACATGTGAGGATGGCAGCTCCTGCAGGGAGATAACTGACTACAGTCAGGAATAGTCCTGCATCCAGGAAAATGAATGTAAAAGCACAGGAAGCAAGCTAATAGCATTCATAGCTCTCCCAGTCTCTGCTCACGGTCAGTCTCAGAGCAGTTACAAACATTAACCAGAATACAGATAAACTCAGCAAATTACCAGAGAACCGTAGCACTGCTGTCTCATTAGAGAGAGTGTCATCACATCTTGGGCGAGGGGCAAGATTGAGAAGGTGAGATCTTCATGGTAACCTAGGATACACTCCACCCTACATTCTAGATAGAATGGCCCTCGATCATATAGTAATAGGGGGCAGTTTTTGACTTAGTGCTAAATGGGCGGTCACAGGTGAGCTTCCTGCCTTGCATCCCCAAACCACAACACCCCTTCAGCCCCCATCTATTTTTATTGATGTCAGTGAGAATTAGGGACAGGTATCCTCTGCTTGCATCAGCTCAGTTATACCATCACACTACATTAAAGAAATACCCCTCTTCCCACCCTTCATTGACTATGAAACTCCTAACATCAGAGAATGCTAGACATTTCCAGCACAAAGGGGCATTGAGCTGATCATGTCCCTGCTGGCCCATATGTAGCCAGGTCCCATTTTTCAGTTCTTTGTCTGAGTCTCGGTGAGTTAAGGCACCTCAATCACACACCCCCGAGAAACAGTGACAAAAGCAGTTAGTGAATTTTATAAAGTTTACAGCAGATTTCTCATCTGGTGACATTACTTTCCCCCACAGCAATATCACCAAAATAGATGATCCGTTCCTTACTACAGTGATATTTGTGGCAACTTGTTGTGCACTAATTGGCCCCCATAACAGCAGCCATTAGACTTAAAAATTACATTTTATTAACTGTAAAAATACTTTGATGTCTTGCGATAATGAAAGTACATTGCTATATAAATGCAAATTCTTTACTACCCTTAGTCTGCTCCTAACGTGGTCAGATTAGATTCCCTACAGTGTGGAACAAGTCCACACCGACCCTCCAAAGAGTAATCCACCCTGACCTATTTTCCTCCGACTAATGCACCTAACACTGTGGGCAATTTAGCATGGCCAATTCACCTGATCTGCACATCTTTGGACTGTGGGAAGAAACCCACAGAGACACAGGGAGAATGTGCAAACTCCACACATACAGTCGCCCAAGGCTGGAATTGAAGCTGGGACGCAGCTGTGAGGCTGTGAGACAGCAGTGCTAACCACTGAGCCACTGTGCCACCCCTCAGTAGCCTGGTCCATTCAGTATTTTGAGCAAAGATATCTGGCATACTATAGTATGCTGAACTGTGATTTATTTAAACTGATACAGCACCAGCTACCTCCAAGACAAGGTTGAGTAATCTGAGTATATTTTCTACAAACGAGCACAAAGTTGGATGATGCATAGTCATGGTTGAGTAGAGATTGGGGTTTGTATGGACAGCAGCACTTGCAAACACTAGAACAATTTCAGATAAAAACAGCAGTCCCTTCTTACACATCACTGTATTAAAAAATTACTATAGCTGAAAGAAAAAAGTCTTCAGTAATGCCTGTAAATGGCCTTTATGTACCAAATAAAGTTACACAGAATAATACTACTAGCCAGCAAGATCACAGCACTGTATACTTTGATACTTGTTGCTCTGGTTTATCCATCATAAGCAACAAGTGGGCGGCACGGTGGCACAGTGGTTAGCACTGCTGCCTCGCAGCGCCAGAGACCCGGGTTCAATTCCCGCCTCAGGCGACTGACTGTGTGGAGTTTGCACGTTCTCCCCGTGTCTGCGTGGGTTTCCTCCGGGGGCTCCGGTTTCCTCCCACAGTCCAAAGATGTGCAAGTCAGGTGAATTGGCCATGCTAAATTGCCCGTAGTGTTAGGTAAAGGGGTAAATGTAGGGGTATGGGTGGGTTACGCTTCGGCGGGTCGGTGTGGACTTGTTGGGCCGAAGGGCCTGTTTCCACACTGTAACGTAATCTAATCTAATCAACCTTGGAAGTGCCTGAAACACCACAGAATTCCCCATAAAATATTTTAGAGCAAAGCAGGTTGCTAGGCAACTGTTGATGGAGGAATAAAATCAACAATGGTTCTCAATCTTTCACATTGTTCTCCCATTATGGCAACAGGAAAGTCAGAGTAATTTCATAGGACTAGTATTCAAATGCTATCATGACAGTTGGTAATACTTAAATTAAATTAATTAATTTGAAAAATCTGAAACTGAAACCTTGTCTCAGGTGACTATGAAACTATGATTATAATCTACTTTCATAAAACCCCAATTTGGATTACTGAGATCATTTAAGGATGATAATCTGCTGTCCTTATCCAATCTGGCCTACATGTGATTCCAGACCCACACTCACATGGCTGACTCACAGAGCTGTGCTCTGAAATGGCTGAGTTGTTGCAATTAGAGATGAACTGCAGAAGCTGGCCTTGACAGTGACATTCACATCCCATGAAAAGAATAAAAAAACTCAACTGAATGATGTTGAATCTTACCTCCATTGTGTGCTAAGGAAGTGATTCTCAAGCTGTGGTTCACTGAATGGTCCACAGATTGTTCCAACACACAACCCATTGAAGTTGGTATTCAGCATGGATACTTTCACTTAACTTTGGCCCCATGTACAATCCTGGAATGAGCAATGCAGCTCTGAAGCACTACTATCATTCCCAATATCATAGAATAGAGGGATTGGCTTTTCAATACTTGTGAGGTTGCAAACAGAAAAGAGGAACTGACTGAATGTGAAGCCTGATAGAAGAATGAATATCACCAGCTTGGGACCAGACCTCACCTCATTGGCACTGTATCGAAAATGGCATCAGTGATTCTGATGAGTATTTTTGAGGTGCCAAGTGAGAGCAGGTTGAGGTAGAGCCGGGGGGGCGTGTGCTACTTCAGTGATTTGTGGGTGGAAATGTTTGAGAAGCACCAAGGGATTAACTTTGTTATCTCTGTGTTAGGGGGAACCTGGTGTGCTCAGAAGACCTACTTTGTTAACATTAAGGCATTAGAGCTGTTCTCAATAATATGTAAAAATGCAGACATGTGATTTATTTTGATACATCTCTCCAAGTAATAGCATGGGTCTGCTGTGCTAAGTGCAGAGAAACACAAAGAGCACTTCCCTGGAGAATAGCTCTGGGAGTTGTCATGTCTCAGAATATTGTAGGGAAGGTGTATTTCTGTAGACATCACGCTGTGCTAACTGTTATGCTGGATGGCCCCTGAGAAGGCTTTGGAATTCACTCAGGATTACACCGAGGACACTGTTGTGTAAACACATCAAAACTAAGTATCACATCATGTTGTCTCTGTGAATGGTTATCTCAGTTGAAGAACTAAATTGTTGCTATATTTATGGTCCTGCACATAGCATGATAATACCAATAACAGATTCAATATAATTCAATTCAAATACAATTCAAAAGACAATTGGAGAAATATGTGAAAAAATTACAGAACTTTGGGGACAGGGCAGGACAATAGGATTAGTTTAATAGCTCCATCAAATCACTAGTGCAGGCACATTGGGCTGAATGGCCTCCAACTGTGCTGTAATGTTCTATAATTACTTGCCTATCCCACTTTCTACTTATTGGAAGTATTTGTTAAAAATGATCCAGCAAACATCCAGTTGGTTTTACAACAACAATGAGTTGCATTTTAACAGCTCATTTGTCATGCAATAAAGTCCCAAATCACTTCGCAGGAATGTTATCAAGCAGACCTTAATCCTGAGGTATGTAAGGACAGATCTGAAAATGTGTTTGCTGGAAAAGCACAGAAGGTCAGGCAGCATCCAAGGAGCAGGAGAATCGACGTTTTGGGCATGAGCTCTTCTTCCTGAAGAAGGGCTCATGCCCGAAACATCGATTCTCCTGCTCCTTGGATGCTGCTTGACCTGCTGTGCTTTTCCAGCAACACATTTTCAGCTCTGATCTTCAGCATCTGCAGTCCTCACTTTCTCCTATGTAAGGACAGAGCAGCACACTTGATTGAAACAAAAGCAGAAGTTGCTGGAAAAGCTCAGCAGGTCTGGCAGTATCCATGAAGAGAAATCAGAGTTAATATTGCGGGTCTGGTGATCCTTCCTCAGAATTTCACATATGTTGTCAGACCTGCCGAGCTTTTGCAGCAACTCCTGATTTTGTTTCTGATTTACAGCATCTGCAATTCATTTGATTTTTACACTTGATTGAAAGCTTGGCTGAAACTAGGAACACCCTAACAGAAAAGAGAGTAGATAAGGTGGGAGATTTGGGAAGGAATTTCAGAACTTCGGAACAAAGCAACTGAAGGCATCTTTACCATTGGCAGAACCGATTAAAGCTAGAGAAACGTAAAAGGCTGTAATTGGAAGAGTGCAGGCTTCTTTAAGGATCAGAGGCCTGGAGGAGATTGTGCAAAATTGGGAGTGACAAGGCCACAGCAGGAGTTGATCATAGGGATGACAACTTTAACTTTGAGCAGGCAGATGGAACCAATTTAATTTGGCAACATGGTCAGTATGGGCTGGTTGGGCTGAAAGGTCTGTTTCCATGTTGTATGATTCTATGACTCTACAACTATGACTCTATGAGTTAGTATTTGATTAGGAGCCAATGCAGATAAGCAATACAAAAATGATAAGTGAGTGGGCTGTGGTGTAGTCCAGGATACAGGCATCAGGGGGATGAGCGGAGGCAACACATATGAGTCCGGCCAAGAAAGCATTTGAATATCTGAGTCTGAATGTAAATGAGGGCTTTGGTCTATAAAGCTATTAGTTGGGCCTTTCCTTGTGTGGCAGACAGTGATTCGTGAGGTACCACAAGGACCCCAGCTATTCATAATATATATAAATGTTTGGACAATGGAACCAGATGCAATTTACCCAGATGCAACTTTGCTAACGACACAGAACGGAGTGGGATTGTGAGTTGTGAAGAGGATGTAAGGAGGCTTCAAGGTGACTCAGCCCAGGTTAAGTGAATGGGCAAATACATGGAAAATGCAGTACAGCATGGCTACATATGAAGTTATTATTTAGAATGAAATCTGACAGTTGCTGAAATAAATTAGTGAGTTAGTCATTATTCCTTAGACTCTAGGGCCTGGCTTAAACCAACCCAAATGATGAAAGTCTCCTTGATTTGATGTTTGCCTAAGCTGACACCCCCCCCCCCCCCCATAACCCTACACACCCCAACCCCACTCTACCCACCACTTTTACTCCAAGAGATCATTTTTGATCGTCTGTGACCCAGCTCCTGGTCCAACTAGATCCATTACCAACGCTGGCACTAAATTAATGGCCAGACTCAGACAGCGCTGAAGAGACATGGAGTCATTTTCATTTCGTCCCAGGACCTAAAGTGGGTTTTTAGAGCAAAAAAAAGGAAGCTTCACTGAGCAGCCAGCTGTGTTACACCTGATCCCAGAATGCCAAGAATGACAAATTACAAACTGGCATCTGCTTTCTTAAATGTGCACGTAAATTCATAAAATTAAAAACAACAAGCATGAAATGCCACCGGTCAACAATTTAATGATTAGGCAGGAATATCGGAGAACTATTTTATGTAGCTGAAGATCAACTCCAATGACTAAAGGATTTCTCAACTAAGGAAGACATGATTCTATCTTTCCTGTTACAGTATCAGGAATGAAATGCCTGCTTAGAACACACTTACATACCCAGTCAAGAGTAAATGTGGATCAGCTCTCTCCCAAGTGCATCATTTGTTTCACCATCAACCAGATGAGCACAGCAGCTTCTTTCCCACAGGACCCAAATATTAAAGCAGGAGAATGGGTCTAATTTAATAAAGTAATCACAAAGATGATGGGCCAAGTGGCCTCCATCTGTGATATATTATTCTATGTTTCTATGACATGGGGCATGTAAAAATACACAAACTTCTGAAACCCCATGAGGCAACACATTCATGTCCAAGACAAGAGACGAGGACCTAAGCAGAAGATCCTACAGGACCGTGTGGTGTTCAATATGACTGAACAACCAGAATAAAATAGTTGAGACATAAACATTAGGCAGCCTTGATCACTATGAAATGACTGGCACAATGAACAATTCTTAATGAGGGGTCAATTCAAAGAAATCTAAATTAACCACCATTTCTACAACCACAATTGTTTTAGGTTGCCAGTTGGGCCATTGACCCTTTAACATACTGATAAATAGAGATTAGAGACCATGAATTCTCCAACAACACTCACATGACAGCATGAAGGCTGAGTGGCTGGTGTAGGTTGGGCGTAAGGACCACTGCATTAAAATGCTTTGTCAGAGTTGTGCCTCTGGAACTTGTACATCATAATAGAGGAGGACTTTCAGGTGTGGAGGGTCGTAGGAGCTTATTGACTTCTTCTAAATCCACTATTGATATAGAATAGTGAATAGTCATGATCCCAACACTGACCCCTGATGACTGGTGGATTTCCACAAAGATCAGTGTTGAGAATACATATCTTCATTCACACCATATTTTAACAATTAGGATGAAGGAACTGAGGGCCTTGTTGCTAGGTTTTGATATGGCACAAAGATAGGTGAAAGGATATGTTGTGTTAGGAGACTACAGAAGGCTTGGACAGACTGGGAGAATGGGCAAAGAAGTGGCAGATGGAATACAGTGTGGCTATGTGTGAGATTTTGCACTTTGGGGGGAAGAATAAAGACAAAGACTACTTTTTAAATGGGGAAACGCTTCAGAAATCTGAAGCACAAAGGGACTTAGGAGTCCTAGTTCAGGATGCTCTGAAGGTTAACATCCAGGTTCCATTGGCAATTAGGAAGGCAATTGCAATGGAAGCATTCATTTCAAGAAGACGAGGATACAAGAGTGGGAATGTTCTGCTGAGGCTGCATAAAGCTCTGGTCAGACTGTATTTGGAATACCAAGAGCAGTTTTGGGCCCACATCTAAGGAAGAATGTGCTGATGTTGGAGGGAATCCAGAAGAGATTTACAAGAATGACCACGGGGATGAAGGGCTTGTCACATGAGGAGCATTTGAGGACCTTAATTATGGAGTTTATAAGATTGGGGGGCATCTTATTGAAACTTACAGAATACTGAGAGGCCTGGATAGTGGACATAAAGATGTCTCCACTAGTAGGAGAGACTAGGACCCAAGGGTACAGCCTCCAAATGAAGAAACAAACCATTAGAACTGAGATGAAAAGGAATTTCTTCAGCCAAAGGGTGGTAATTTCCACAGAGGGCTGTGGAAGCCAAGTCATTGTGTGTATTTAAGACAGAGATGGATAGGTTCTTGCTTAGAAAGGGGATCTAGGGTTACAGAGAAAAGGCAGGAGAATGGGATTGAGAAGACAATCACACATGATTGAATGGTGGAGCAGACTTGATGGGCCAAATCATTTACCATTTACTTCTGTTCATATTTCTCATGGTCTTATGACATTATGGTTATCTTATGGTTCCTTCCAGTGACATTACAATGTACCATTGTCTGAAAATACTAATTGGTCAAAATCACCAAGGTTTTCCCAAAATAAAGCAATGCAATATTCTGGGCTTGATGATGGAGACATCGTTGACTTTGAGTATTTTGACTTCACTATGGAAGGCTGCAGTCAGGGCAGTGGCTTCCTGGTGGAAAGCAGAATTTTAAAAATAAAATATGAATAATTCCATAATGTGATCACTTGAGAGGGTGGGATAGGAACCTTCCAGAACATACATTTCCTTTATTAGTCTTGAGTGATTTTTTTTCTGTCTTTGTTTTGCGTCCTTCAGAGGTTTGCACATCTGTGTGTGGGTAAAGGGAGAGGGAGTGGTTGGGTAGAGGGAGGGAGAAATGATTTCATTGTGATGGTGAAGGGGAGAGCCCTTAGTTTTCGTGATTTAGTTGGTCTTCAATTTAATATGTTCAGATTTTCCTACATTATACCTCATTTACCACTCACTTAACATATCTATATTCCTTTGTTGACTCCTGATATCCTCTTCACAACCTACTTTCCTACCTATCTTTGTGATATGAGTAAATTTAGCTCCCTTTGATCCCTTTAGCCAAATTTTTTGTCCAAGTTATAAAGGGTTGAGGCCTAGCACTGACCCCTGTGGCATGCCAATGTAAATATGTCTTGTTGTAGTAAATCAATAATTTTGTGGTTTACTGAAGAAACTTAGTTGATGGAACTTTTTATTCACAACCTAGTATAGACATTGTATATCATTGGTTATATCAGTAACTAGGTAAAACTAGGGCTTGGAGGAGAAATTGCAGGCAGTGGTGTTCCCATGTATCTGCTGTCCTTGTCCTTCTAGATGAAAGTGGTTGGGGGTTTGGAAGGTGCTGTCTAAGAATCTCTGGTGATTTTCAGCAGTGCATCTTGTAGTAAGTACAAACTGCTACTAATGAACATCAGTGATGGAGAGAGTGAAGGCTTATGGATGTGGTGGCAATCAAGTGAGCTACATTGTCCTGGATGGTGTCAAGTTTCTTGAATGTTGGATCTGCATCCATCCAAGCAGGTGGGGAGTGTTCCATCACACTCCTGATTTGTGTCTTGTAGATAGTAGACAAGCTTTAGGGAGTCAGGAGGTGAGTTACTCACCGCAGAATTCCTCGTCTCTGATTGGCTTTTATAGCCATTGTATTTATATGGCAAGTCCAATTCAGTTTCTGGTCAATGATAACCTCCAGGATGTTGATAGTGGGGGTTTCAGTGATGCCATTACCACTGACTATAAGGAGCGCTGATTAGATTGTATTATTGGAAATGACCATTCACCATCTATTGCGTGGCCTGAATGTCATTTGCCATTTCTCAGTACAAAACTGAATATTGCCAAGATCTTGTTGTATTTAGGCATGTTTCTGTAATGAGGAGTCAAGAATGGTGCTGAATATTATGCAATCATTGGTGAACATCCCTATGTCTGACATAATAATGGTGGCAAGATCATCCATGAAGTAGCTGAAGATGTTAGCCTGCAGATATTACCCTGAAGACCTCCTGAGAGATGTCCTGAAGCTGAGATGACCGATGTCCAACAACCACAGCCATCTTCCTACACATCAGGTATGGCTCCAAACATCATAGATTTTTCCCTGATATCCATTGACTCCAGATTTGCTAGGGCTCCTTTATGCAACACTCGGTCAAGTCATAGAGTCATAGAGATGTACAGCATGGAAACAGACCCTTCAGTCCAACGGGTCCATGCCAACCAGATATCCCAACCCAATCTAGTCCCACCTGCCAGCACCCGGTACATATCCCTCCAAACCCTTCCTATTCATATACCCATCCAGATGCCTCTTAAATGTTGCAATTGCACCAGCCTCCACCACTTCCTCTGGCAGCTCATTCCGTACCATCCTCTGTGTGAAAATGTTGCCACTTAGATCTCTTTTAGATCTTTCCCCTCTCACCATAAACCTAGGCTCTCTAGTTCTGAACTCCCTGACCCCAGGGAAAATACTTTGTTTATTTACCCTATCCATGCCCCTCATAATTTTATAAACATCTATAAGGTCACCCCTCAGCCTCCAACGCTTCAGAGAAAACAGCCCCAGCCTGTTCAACCTCTCCCTATAGCTCAGATCCTCCAACATCCTTGTAAATCTTTTCTGAACTCTTTCATATTTCACAACATCTTTCCGATAGGAAGGAGACCAAAATTGCATGCAATATTCCAACAGTGGCCTAACCAATGTCCTGTACAATCGCAACATGACCTCCCAACTCCTGTACTCAATACTCTGACCAGTAAAGGAAAGCATACCAAACGCCTTCTTCACTATCCTATCTACCTGTGACTCCACTTACAAGGAGCTATGAACCTGCACTCCAAGGTCTCTTTGTTCAGCAACACTCTCTAAGACCTTACCATTAAGTGTGTAAGTCCTGCCAAGATTTGCTTTCCCAAAATTGCAGCACCTCGCATTTATCTGAATTAAACTCCATCTGCCACTGCTCAGCCCATTGGCCCATCTGGTCAAGCTCCTGTTGTAATCTGAGGTAACCCTCTTCGCTGTCCACTATACCTCCAATTTTGGTGTCATCTGCAAACTTACTAACTGTACCTCTTATGCTTGCATCCAAATCATTTATGTAAATGACAAAAAGTCGGAGACCCAGCGCCGATCCTTGTGGCACTCCACTGGTCACAGGCCTCCAGTTTGAAAAACACCCCTCCACCACCACCGTCTGTCTTCTACCTTTGAGCCAAATGGCTAGTTCTCCCTGTATTCCATGAGATCTAACCTTGCTAATCAGCCTCCCATGGGGAACCTTGTCGAACGCCTTACTGAAGTCCATATAGATCACATCTGCCGCTCTGTCCGCATCAATCCTCTTTGTTACTTCATCAAAAAACTCAATCAAGTTTGTGAGACATGATTTCCCACGCACGATAGTCCCATGTTGACTATCCCTAATCAGTCCTTGCCTTTCCAAATACATGTACATCCTGTCCCTCTGGATTCCCTCCAACAACTTGCCCACCACTGACATCAGACTCACTGATCTATAGTTCCCCAGCTTGTCTTTACCACCCTTCTTAAACAGTGGCACCACGTTAGCCAACCCCCAGTCTTCCAGCACTACTCCTGTGACTATCGATGATACAAATATCTCAGCAAGAGGCCCAGCAATCACTTCTCTAGCTTTCCACAGAGTTCTAGGGTACACCTGATCAGGTCCTGGGGATCTATCCACCTTTATGCTTTTCAAGACATCCAGCACTTCCTCCTCTGTAATATGGACATTTTTCAAGATGCCACCATCTATTTCCCTACAGTCTATATCTTCCATATCCTTTTCCACAGTAAATACTGATGCAAAATACTCATTTAGTATCTTCCCCATTTTCTGCAGCTCCACACAAAGACCGCCATGCTGATCGTTGAGGGGTCCTATTCTCTCCCTAGTTACCCTTTTGTCCTTAATATATTTGTAAAAACTCTTTGGATTCTCCTTAATTCTATTTGCCAAAGCTATCTCATGTCCCTGTTTTGCCCTCTTGATTTCCCTCTTAAGTATACTCCTACTTCATTTATACTTTTCTAAGGATTCACTCGATCTATCCTGTCTATACCTTACGTATGCTTCCTTCTTTTTCTTAACCAATCCCTCAATTTCTTTAGTCATCCAGCATTCCCTATACCTACCAGCCTTTCCTTTCACCCTAACAGGAATATACTTTCTCTGGATTCTCTTGATCTAATTTCTGAAGGCTTCGCATTTTCCAGCCGTCCCTTTACCTGTGAACATCTGCCCCCAATCAGCTTTCTAAAGTTTTTTTTTGATTAGATTACTTACAGTGTGGAAACGGTCCCTTCGGCCCAACAAGTCCACACTGACCCGCCGAAGCGCAACCCACCCAGACCCATTCCCCTACATTTACCCCTTCACCTAACACTACGGGCAATTTAGCATGGCTAATTCACCTAACCTGCACATTTTTGGACTGTGGGAGGAAACCGGAGCACCCAGAGGAAACCCACGCAGAAACGGGGAGAATGTGCAATCTCCACACAGTCAGTCGCCTGAGGCGGGAATTGAATCCGGGTCTCTGGCACTGTGAGGCAGTAGTGCTAACCACTGTGCCACCGTGCTGCCCAAATTCTTGCCTAATACCGTCAAAATTGGCCTTCCTCCAATTTAGAACTTCAACTTTTAGTGAAGTCTTAATGGCAAGGGCTGTCACTGTCACCTCATCCCTCACATTTAGCTGTGCAGTGCATTAGGTTATGCAAACTCTAGAACAGGAATCACAGTCCATTAAAATAAAATCTCATAACATCTCCAGATAATGTCACCACTACAAGATCTGGATATTTCACCAAATTACATATACATTCGTTATAGAGCTTCATAGGTTCACTTATAATTGTGATTAGTAAAACTTATTTTTGAAAGAAGGAAGCAGTTGTATGTGTACCATGTCTTTAAGAGAATTAACCTTTAAGGACTGCATGCAGTGTGTGTATATAATGTTGTAACTCTGCCAATAGCCTGATTGGGGTTTGCAAGTACACAAGGAAACAAAAGTTGGTGTGCTGTATAGCTGCATCTTAACTGAAGAAGGGCTTATGCCCGAAACGTCGATTCTCCTGTTCCTTTGATGCTGCCTGATCTGCTGTGCTTTTCCAGCAACACATTTTTAAGCTCTGATCTCCAGCATCTGCAGTCCTCACTTTCTCCTCCTTGCATCTTAACTGTAATGTACTTTAGTGTTTTAATTAAAACAGAATAAGTCAGTCCCTGGCTGAACTACTTTTGATTATTAGAACCATTATCAAGGCAAAGATCAAGTCACCATAGTCTTACCAGATCTTAGACTGCTCTGTCATTATAGAGAGATGACTTGGGGTGGTTTAACATGAGACTGTTCAGTTCTCAGGTGAGGGGACAGATTGTGAAGATCAGTCCTTCACTGTCAGCTCAGCTAGTGCAAGAATTGAAGCCACATTATTGGAGTCACTATGCACTGCAAACTAGCCATTTATATGACAGACACTGTGTATGGTTTTAGAGAGATTCTACATGAAATACCATGTTGTGCAGTAGTCCATGAACTTGAACTATCTGGTCCAAGGTGCAGAAGGATGGATTTTGTGTGGCATAACAGATGTTAACAGAATAGATGAACTTGCTGGAGATGGTTGTTGGCATGTGTATATACCACAGCTAGTCTTCATCATACAGTTCTCCCTTTCCCAAGGTGGATTCTGAATCATCTGATCTAAGAAATGGTTTGATAATTTCCCTGACCCAGGTTTGAAGGACTTTGGACAGCTTTTGGAGCTGGCTATTGTACCAAACTGTTTCATAAGGAGCTATACAATGAGGTTCAGTGTCACTGTGCCTACCTTCAGGTTATTTTGGAAGCCAACTTTTGAGGTAGATAGAGGATGCAAGTATTTGAAAATATATGCTGCAACCCTTATGGAAACAAGCTTTTCTTTATGCCTGGAGACAAATTACCATTTAAAAACTTCTAAATATTAACAATTGTAAATATTAAAAGTATTTAATTTACTCAGAACTGACTATTCTACGAATTATACCAATAAATAGTTCCCTATGGTTTCTTAAAGTTACATTCAATGATTTAAAATTAGTTCATTCACAAACAGAAGACAACACACTATTTAAAAAATGTGTATTTTTTTGTGACAGAAAATGTTTTTTCACTGTGCTGATACAGTGCTACAAAGAATTATTTTTAAACATTTCAATGCAGGATTTTTAAAAAGAATTATGTCAAAAGATAATTGCACTGGTTCATGGGATTTGACATTTTACTAAATAAAATACATTTAAGTAAAAATCTATGAAGAGCTTCAAATTTTGAAAATTAACAATGTTTGGAGAGGCGTTTGTGCCCAGATTGTCAATTGTGCCCAAACCAGAACCCTTTGACCTTTGTGCCTTTATGCATTTCTTACTGTCACAAGATTTTTTTTCACCATTGCAAATTCCTTTGTACAGATTTTTAATAGAAATTGTCACACTATAATTACATCCTCCTGACAGTGGTGGCAGCATAATGCAACAATTTTACATTTCCATCTCATCAGCCTGCATTTCATGGCCTTAGAACTTTCAAGTTCCAGTTCTGTAACTTTCCATTAACCGATTGATTTATTCCAAGAGGGGATGTTTAACCTGATTAATGTTTTATTTGTAAAGATTTAAAACTCCAAGGAATGCCTTCAGCTTCCTTGCTCTGAACGCAGTGGTTTTTCTGGCGTGTGCAGGTTTATGGCCTAGATTGCGCCACCTGCCATATTTGTAGAGGAGCAGGGGTTGACTGTAGGAGTCCACCTCAGGAGCATTTCAAGCCCAGAGTAATTTAATTGAGGTTAAGGTTCAGTATGCTTGCAGGACATATTCACCATTTTCCAACACTCTGAAATCTTTCATGAGAGACAGGCATCACTGGTAACATCAGGCTTTGTTACCTATCCTCAATTATCCATGGGAAGGCGGTAGGCAATTAGCTCCTTGAATCACAGCAGTTCATCCAGTTCAACATGACTGTAGAGGATTGGTGCAACTACGTGGCTTTCTAAAGCATTACAAAGGACAATTAAGAGGAGAAAGTGAGTCAAAAAGTGTGGCGCTGGAAAAGCACAGCTGGTCAGGCATCACCCGAGGAACAGGAAAATCGATGTTTTGAGCATGAGTCCTTCATCAGGAATGTGGGACCCCCACGCCCAAATTCCTGATGAAGAGCTTATGCTCAAAAAAACAACTCTCTTGCTCCTCAGATGATGCATGAACAGCTGTGCTTTTCCAGAGCCACAGTTTTTGACTCTGTAAGAAAAGTTAAGAGACAACCAACTTGTGCTGAGTCTGGGTTAACATGTAGGCTAGACTATTTAAGGAGGGTAGTTCTCCTTCCTTCAAAGATATCAGTGAACCAGGTAATCAATAGTTTCTTTAAAGTTTTTTTTATCACCACCACTAAGGTTGAACCAATTGAATTTAAATTCCACTGTTTGCCAGGGCGGGTTTTAAATTCAGATCCTAAGATTTTTGGATACTCTTTGTCACTCCCCCACCATGACCTTGTTTCACTCAGCACCAACTTGGTAATAACTGATAGGGCTCTCTCACGTGTACTATTTATAAGGACCGTGTAATCCTTCTGTTTTGGTTGTGTTTGCATCACAGTTTAACATCTGTATTCCAACAGCATTTTTATAAATGTAGATAACATTGCGATAAGATCATCTGTTTGCTTTTGTGATGTTGATTGAGAGATGGATATTGGCTAGATTCTCCTGGGATAACCCTCCTAGGATTACCCTCCTGCACCTCTTTGAAATAGTGATAAGGAATCTTCTGTAGCCACCTGAGCAAGCAGATGGGATATGCCATGCAATGACCATGTGAGCTTCATCCTTTCTAATCACCTCAGGTGGCTGAAGCAAAAAAATTAAATTATGTTCAGCATGCAACTAATTCACAGCTCAATTAAAACACAGTATGAGATGTTATGGAAGAACCAATTGCAACGTTTACTTGAGGGGAAAAAAGAGAGGAATCTTTTTATTTCCTAACTCCAAAAAAATACTACATTGAACATCCACGTACACACACACACGCATAATATTTAATGTACATTTAGTACAAAAGGAAGCTCAAGAATATGTAGTTTAGATAAAGTCAAGAGCCCTTGAGGTGATTTTTAAGCTGAAACCATGATTGTTTAATGGATTCTTATATCTTCAATAGTGACAAAATTGGTAAATATCTGTGGGTTCTTGATGAATAAATATTTCTCCTAATTGCTTTATCATGGGGCATTTTTTTTTGAGAGGTTGAGGAAACTAAGAGGCAGAGAGAGAGAGACCCTATGGAAGAAGGGTCACTGGACTCAAAACATTAACTCTGCTTGAGTTCCTCCTGCACTTTCGGGTTTTTGTGTGAGAGTGACTAAAGTTGTGACATACAGTTTTTCTTCTTTGCTCTGCTGAGAAGCTGTTTCTTCAAACTACAATTCTGCTGTGGGATTCCCATGACTGGCTTGTGTTTTTTCACAGTGGATATTCTATGGGCAGCTTATCCAATACGTGAAATTTCTAAAAAGCTGTAAATCAAAATAGGAAATGAAGGTTTTTTTCACGCAATATTAAGTTGCTTACTGATTTTCAAAGATGGACCATAGAAAGCATCCCATCTGAATGCATCACAACTTGGTATGGCAACTGCTCTGCCCAAGACCACAAGAAATTGCAGAGTTGTGAATGCAGCCCAGTCCATTACGAAAACCAGCCGCCTTCTCTTGATTCTGTCTGCACTTTTTGCTACCTCAGGAAAACAGCTAAGATAATCAAAGACCTCTCCCACACCAGTTATATACTCTACCGCCCTCTTCCATTGGGCAAAAGATACAAAAGTTTAAAAACACATACCAACAGATTTAAGAACAGCTTCTTCCCTGCTGTTATCAGACTTATGAACAGACATCTTGCGCATTAGTTGATCTTTCTCTGCAGCTGTACCACTATATCCTGCATTCTGTTTTATTATGTTGTACTTATGTGAGGTATGATTTATCTGGATAGCAAGCAAAACAAATACTTCTCAGTTTCTCAATGCATGTGACAATAATAAATCAAATCAAAAGTTTCAGTGCCTTTTGATACAATGTTAATTTTGACTCTGACTTGTTTGTTTCAATTGGTTTAATGAATTTGGCTCAATCTGTGGTCAGGTGATTTAGATCCATGTTACGGCATGGTGGCTCAGTGGTTAGCACTGCTGCCTCATAGTGCCAGAGACCTGGGTTCAATTCCAGCCTTGGGTGACTGTCTGTGTGGAATTTGCACATTCTCCCTGTGTCTGTGTGGGTTTCCTCCCACAATCCATGCATGTTAAGTGAATTGGCCAAGCTAAATTGTCCATATTATTCAGGGATGTGTAGGTGAGGTGCATCGTTCAGGGGAAAACATAGGGTCTGGGTAGGATACTGTTCAGAAGGTTGGTGTGGACTTTTTGGGCTGAAGGGCCTGTTTCCACACTGTAGGGATTCTAATTCTAAAAAATCATTTTTTTAAAGCCATTTCAAATCGTAATGGTGGTATGTATTAAAATCAGATGATACAAGTTATTACTGTATACTTTGCAACTCTCATGAAAGGTTTTAACATCACCCCTGAAATGGGACACCCCGACACTGCAGCACACTCTTTCATGACTGCACTGGAATAACAACCTTGATTTTGTACCCAAGCCCTGGTGGAGGACTTGAGTGCAGCATCTTGTGATTCAGAAACATGAGTTCTGACAACGATTCATGACTAATATTTACAGGTCAGTTGTTAGTTTATCATATCATTCTGCTTCTTAAATTATAGATGTGTTTTGCTTGCATGTTCTAGCACGGAGGAATGTTCTAAACAGAGGAAGATCTTGCTGGACCTATGATGCTGCTGTCTGCCTCAGAAATGGACTGTCTACAGGCATGGGAAGCTAATAGACACCTGGAGGACGCAAGGAGAGAAGACATTGCATAATATATTAGCTAGGAAACTTAGGAACTATAAAGCCAGCATGAGTGGCAAATCTCCACACCTTGCTGCCTTATTGTTACAAACAAATGAACATCACTTTTTAGCCTCCCTATTTTTCCTAATGACTTTCTGGATTTGCACAGTAATTGGCCATTAAACTCACCACGGAAAGTTTGAGCTCATAATTAGCAACTAAATAACTCTTTTAACAATGCACTAATTGTTAATGTAATATCAATCAGTCTCACTGATCCAAAAAGGAAACAAGTTAACCTGTTGAATTTCATTCCTGCATGCAGCGATTCTTTTTAAAGATTTAAAACATTACAAATTTAAAATGTTAATCTTTCCCTTGCTTCCATGTTCCAGTCAGTAGCATTCTCCTCTGAGTCACAAAGTTTAGGTTTAAGTCTCACTCCAGAGCTTGAACACAAAAACTAAGTGTAACACTGATTTTTACTGAGTGCTGCATTATTGGATGAGATATTAAGTTAAGGTCCCATCTGCTCAAATGAAAGTAAAGATCCAATGGCGTTAAGAAGAGCAGAGGGGTTGTTTCTGGTGTCATGGCCAATATTCATCCCTCAATGAACATGGCAAAACAGATTGCAAGAGTGCTGACTGGAAAAGTGCTTGAGATATTCTGTAACCTTTTATCCATTTTCCTGTTTTCTTTTCGCTCTTCTCACCATCCAATCTCCCTTTTCCTCACGTTTCATACCTGAGTTGCCACTGATTTCCAACCAACTAATTTACCCTTTTTCTTCAGCTGCTTCCAATTTTATTTTTCTCAATCGTTAAATCTGATCATTTAAGGAGATACACCTTTGATCCAGCCACTCACTTAAGTCTCAGACCCAATTGTCCTCAACACTGTTATGAGCTCACTAATGCAACAGCTTTGGGTGCAACTCTATTCAACCTTGGATCTTTATGCTTTGCTTGAAATTGATTAAGTCCTTATGTTTGAGATTACTGTGTATCCAAACACCGTGAATAGAAACAGTTTTTAAATATCAACGTATTCCACATTCCATATTAACCTTAAAGCACAAGTAAACTGAGAAATAGAAAGTGAAATTTCAATAAATTGTATTTTTCAGTAATTATGATGTAAAGTTTCTCAGTTTAACATGTATACTACAAATAGGTAACCCCATTTTGGAACACTGGAAATTACAGGGATAATGTATCAAAATAATATGCTAGTAAAATCCAATTTACATAATTGACAGAGGCTTCATTAACAAAAAGATTTCTCCCTATAATTTAAAAATCTAAACAGCCATCTTTAGATTGCTTGGAGGGTATATTTGTTATGCCCCAAGATCTAGCTTAATAATACGTTACGCTAGTTGGGTGAACTTTACATATACAAATTAGTTAAATTATAAAACCAACTTTTTCTACAACTCGGATAGTTTGAAATATCTTTCCTTACTTGGAGGCCATGTTTTGTTCCCTGTAACAGGACGTTAATGAATAATGCTAATTAGATTAATTTACATATAAATTGGGCTAATTAGAAAATTGACTTTCAAATGTAATTTAAATACTATAAATGCCTATTGCACAGATAAAGGACCACGCTATTCATTAATTTTAAATGTGTTTGTTCTACTGTTAAGAATTTGATTTTCTTTAGGTTCTGAGTGATTGTAAAACTGAATCTAAAAGCAGACTTCCGAACCTTTGGCAGAATATTTACAATGTGGACTGCAACAGTAAAATGGCCTATTTCTTTAAAACTATTTCTCATCAAGGATCACCCAGGCTGACTGATTTAAGGCTTTCACTGAGAGCAGAATCCTGAAAAGCAATTCCTCTGAACAAGGAGCAATTTTAGACACTCATGAATTAAAAGTGAAGTTTAAATGGTTCAGTCTTATAAATCAGTAGCTCTTGTTGATAAACAAAGCAACCGAGGAATGCGATCGATGCAAAACATTGGTAAACATCCCAGAATTCTATGTCATAAAAATGGAATTTTACTTCATCATTCACCGAAAATCAGCAATTCTGAAGATGTGCTGCATTTTCACAGGGCTTTTAGATAGGCTTTGAAACCAAAGCACCTTTTGGCCTCTCGTGTGGACTTAAAATTCCCATTTTTTGCAGGCACAGGGGGACTCCTGGCCAATGATTATCCTTCAATCAATATCTGACCAATGTTTTATTGCTCCTTAATGTTTGTCAATTGGGTGAGGTGTTTCCTGCATTAAGATGATGCTGCCCTTCAAATGCCCTTCACTGGCTGTGAAAGTCTTTACAATGGCTTCAAGACATGAAGGTGTTGGTTTAAAGTCAGTTCTTCATGGACTTGCACCTGAAAACAGCACAATATGGACCCCATAACATTCTTCAGACTTGAGTTCAGTGCCTGCAAGTTCACTGTCTGGTTGATACATTTCAGATGTTGGCATTTCCTCCTTATCAACTCCAAATCTTAATCCTAGTATTGTTCCCTCTGGCACTCTCAATCCCCGTGTGCCATACCTCTTTCAAATCTTGAACTGCTGACTAACAATCCTGCAGGTTTTCAGCTCCACTCTGCCTTAATTCATCTAGTCATGATTTGGAGATGCCGGTGTTGGACTGGGGTGTACAAAGTTGAAAATCACACAACACCAGGTTATAGTCCAACAGGTTTAATTGGAAGCACACTAGCTTTCGGAGCGACGCTCCTTCATCAGGTGGTTGTGAAGGCACATCGCTCCGAAAGCTAGTGTGCTTCCAATTAAACCTGTTGGATTATAACCTGGTGTTGTGTGATTTTTAACTTAATCCATCTAGACCTCACTCTCTGGAATTACAAAACCAACCTTTGTCATCTCTTTATCAAACTTCTCCTTTCAGCTGCTCCGTAAAACCTACTTTTTGACCAAGATTCAGGCCACCCCTCCTGGTATCCTCCATACAATTTCAGTCAGTTGTTTGCCAATAACTCTCTCATGAAGTGTCTTGCACCTTTTGACAACACAAAAGCCAGTATATTAATACAAGTCAGTGTTGCTGTGGATTCTGGGCAAGAGACAAAAGTTCCTGTGTGCAGCAGAGCTAAGCATGAAAGTGGATGCAGCCCTACGTAAGGATACTGTAACAACCTGCAGAATAGACCAAAAGCACCTGCTCTTCCAAACTTCAAAAGGCCACAGCTATCCTTGTCAAAGATAGCAAATAGCCGAGGGGTGAATGAAAAGCTATGATAAGATGAAGATGCTGAAAGCCCATGGTGGTTGTTATTGACAGACAGCGCATGTTATTATTTCTCTTCTAAACTAATTAAGTTATTTCTGGATAACAAAGAACACAATGTATCTTTAAATAAAGAAAGCAAACGTAGTTTGTTCAAATGTCCAATTTGTTTCACAGTTCAAGTAAGAAGGTAACTGTTCACAGGTTCTTTCTGAAATATTAAGCCTTTTTCTGTTAATCCAGGGGACCTGGGTTTCAGTGGCTGGACTATCCCAAATGTTGTGCCGAACATTTGTCCGAGCTTAAGCACCCATCCATGTACCTATCCAATTGCCACTTAAAGTTTGCCAATGATTCTGACTCTGCCACTCCCACAAGCAGCGCATTCCATGCCCCCACCACTCTCTGGGTAAAGAACCTACCCCTGACATCTCCCCTATACCTTCCACCCTTCACCTTAAATTTATGTCCCCTTGTAACACTCTGTTGTACCCGGGGAAGAAGTTTCTGATTGTCTACTCTATCTATTCCCCTGATCATCTTATACACCTCTATCAAGTCACCCCTCATCCTTCTCCGTTCCAATGAGAAAAGGCCTAGCACGCTCAACCTATCCTCGTACGACCTATTCTCCATTCCAGGCAACATCCTGGTAACTCTTCTCTGCACCCTCTCCAAAGCTTCCACATCTTTCCTAAAGTGAGGCGACCAGAAGTGCACACAGTACTCTAAATGTGGCCTAACCAAAGTCCTGTACAGCTGTAACATCACTTCACGACTCTTGAATTCAATCCCTCTGCTAATGAACGCTCATACACCATAGGCCTTCTTACAAGCTCTATCCACCTGAGTGGCAACTTTCAAAGATCTATGAACATAGACCCCAAGATCCCTCTGCTCCTCCACCTTACTAAGAACCCTACCGTTAACCCTGTATTCTGCATTCTTATTTGTCCTTCCAAAATGGACAACCTCACACTTGACAGGGTTGAACTCCATCTGCCACTCCTCAGCCCAGCTTTGCATCATATCTAAGTCCCTTTGCAGTCGACAACAGCCCTCCTCACTATCCACAACTCCACCAATCTTCGTATCATCTGCAAATTTACTGACCCACCCTTCGACTCCCTCTTCCAAGTCATTAATAAAAATTACAAACAGCAGAGGACCCAGAACTGATCCCTGCGGAACTCCACTTGTAACTGGGCTCCAGGCTGAATATTTACCATCTACCACCACTCTCTGACTTCAACCGGTTAGCCAGTTTTCTATCCAGTTGGCCAAATTTCCCACTATCCCATGCCTCCTGACTTTCCGCATAAGCCTACCATGGGGAACCTTATCAAATGCCTTACTAAAATCCATGTATACTACATCCACTGCTCTACCCTCATCCACATGCTTGGTCACCTCCTCAAAGAATTCAATAAGACTTGTAAGGCAAGACCTACCCTTCACAAATCTGTGCTGGCTGTCCCTAATCAAGCAGTGTCTTTCCAGATACTCATAAATCCTATCCCTCAGTACCCTTTCCATTACTTTGCCTACCACCGAAGTAAGACTAACTGGCCTGTAATTCCCGGGGTTATCCCTATTCCCTTTTTTGAACAGGGGCACAACATTCACCACTCTCCAGTCCCCTGGTACCACCCCTGTTGACAGTGAAAACGAAAAGATCATTGCCAACGGCTCTGCAATTTCCTCTCTTGCTTCCCACATAATTCTAGGATATATCCCGTCAGGCCCGGGGGACTTGTCTATCCTCAAGTTATTCAAAATGTCCAGCACATCTTCCTTCCTAACAAGTATCTCCTCTAGCTTACCAGTCCATTTCACACTCTCCTCTTCAACAATACAGTCCCTATCTTTTGTAAATACTGAAGAAAAGTACTCATTCAAGACCTCACTTATCTCTTCCGACTCAATACACAGTCTCCCACTACTGTCCTTGATCGGACCTACCCTCGTTCTCGTCATTCTCATGTTTCTCACCTACGCCTAAAATGCCTTGGGGTTATCCTTGATCCTATTCGCCAAAGATTTTTCATGCCCTCTCTTAGCTCTCCTAATCCCTTTCTTCAGCTCGCTTCTAGCAATCCTGTATCCCTCCAATGCTCTGTCTGAACCTTGTTTCCTCAACCTTATGTAAGCCCCCTTCTTCCTCTTTACAAGACATTCAACCTCCCTCGTCAACCAAGGTTCCCTCACACAACCATCTCTTTCCTGCCTGACATACATATCAAGGACACGTCGTATCTGTTCCTTGAAAAAGTTCCACATTTCCACGACATCCTTCCCTGACAGCCTATCTCCCAACGTATGTTCCTCAGATCCTGTCTTACAGCATCGTATTTACCCTTCCCCCAATTGTAAAACCTACCCTGTTGCACGCACCTATCTCTCTCCATAACCAAGGTGAAAGTCACAGAATTGTGGTCACCATCACCAAAATGTTCACCCACTAACAAGCCCATCACTTGTCCCGTTTCGTTATGGCAGTCTGTGTGCTGTAAGTACAGCGATGATGCTGTTCGAGAGGGAGTTCCAGTTATGACCTGATGAGAATGAAGGAACAATGATATATTTCTGAGGCAGGATGATGAGAAGCTGGGACAGCAACTTGCAGATGGTGGTTTTACCATATATCTGCTGCTCTTATCCTTCTAGATGCTAGTGGTCATGGGTTTGGAAGGCACTGACTAAGGAATTTGGTGAATTTCTGCAGTACATTTCATAGATGGTGTGTACTGCTGCTACTGAGCATCAGTGATAAAGAGAGTGACTGTTTGTTGTTATACAATACATAATTGAGTCCTCGAATATTTTTAAGGTAGAGATAGATAGATTCTTGTCAAGAAACAGAATGGAAGGTTGTTGGGATAGGCAGGAATGAGAATTTGAGATTGCAAGATGATAAACCATGAAATTACCAAGTGATGGAGCAGACTTAAGGGACTGAATTGCCTCTTCGTACTCGTTGTTAGTTAAAAGTCTTTCTGTTGGGAGAGATTCCCCTCCACCCTGCACAATAGATTGGGGGTGGGTAGAGGGGTGGTGGTGGGGGAGATCAGACAATCTTTAGGAAATTCAGACATTGCAGCATATTGCCACCTCATGACCCTGACCAGAAACTTCCTTGCCCACACCCATGGCTATTTCCGCCAGCCACAGAATAAATGTAAAATGACTGAAGGAGCAGGTGTGCCAATCCCTGGCAGATATTACATTCCACTATTCTCTGGAGACTTTCTGGAATTGCTTATCAGGAATTCACCAATGAACATCCAACAATTATTTTGGCAAATTTTCCATGCGTTGTGAATCATCACCTATTGCTGGGAGTTTCCTGTTCCACCAATATATTGCCAAACACGATGAGGCACCTTCAATTTCCATTTGAGTATCAAAGAATTGCTGTGTTCATTGCCAACCAAACCTGCCACAAAAAGCATGTGTCTTCTTGTGAGGGAGACGACAAATAAGATGCGTCCCATTTAAGATAGAGTTGAGGAGAATTACTTGTGACAAAGGGTCTTTAAACTGTGGACTTCTTTTCCTGAAAAAGCAGCAGAAGCTGGGTTATTGAACATATTCAAGGCAGAACAAAATTGATTTCAATAGATAAGCACATTGGTACAGTGGTTAGCACTGCTGCCTCAAAGCACCAGGGACCTGGGCTCAATTCCACCTGAGGGTGACTGTCAGTGTGATGCTTGCACATTCTCCCTGTGTCTGCGTGGGTTGGGTCCAGTTTTCTCTCACATACCACAGATGTGCAGGTTAGGTGGATTGATGGTGGTAAATTGCCCATTAGCAGCCAGGGGTGTGCGGGCTAGGTAGATTAGTAATGGTAAATGCAAGGATAGGGTAAGAGAGTTGGATCTGAGTAGGATGCTCTTTAGAGAGTTGCTGTGGACTTGATGGGCTGGATGTAGGGTTTCTATAAAGGGAGTGAATGATTACGTGGGGAATGTGAAGTTGAGACCACAATCAGATCACTCATGATTTTCATGACTGGTAGAAGGAACTCGAAGGGCTAAATACACTGCTTTTGCTCCCAGGTCCTCGTCAAATGAATTAGGGCTGGTTCTAACAGCAGAAGGAGCATTTTGCTTATATTCCGACAACGTTACTTATTCCATCTTTTCCCTTACAGCACGTGCAGCAGGACAAGACATCTCAGCAGATTTCACTGAATGAGCAATTTCGGGCAGAAAAGAGTGTAGTTCAATGGGGGAGTTAGGAGGTGTGCAGAGGTAGGGGTGGCCAGAGGTGGAAATAGCCTGTGATTGTAGTCTGCCACTTAAGCATCCCCTCCTTATGTTAGCCTGTAAATTACGGACCTGCCCCCATCTTCTCACTGGTGTCTGCCAGCCAGGCCTCATCAAAATGCTGGATTGTCTGAAGTTGGGAATTGATCACTCTTCTTCCTGCGCTGTCTGTAATCCCAGTAGTGGCTACTACTTGATTCTGGATTGACACAGCTCCCGGCAAATGAGGTTGCCTAGCAGCTCTATAGCAGGACTTGCTTCCAGATTTGGGGGGACGTCTCACTCTAAATCAAGTCAGGTCCATGACCCCACCAACCCACCCTCCCCTCTCGGCACCTTCCCCTGCCACTGCAGAAATTGCAAAACCTATGCCCACACCTCCCCTCTCATCTTGATTCAAGGCCCCAAAGGAGCCTTCCACATCCATCAGAATTTTACCTACACTTCCACACATGTCATTTACTGTATCCGTTGCTCCTGATGCGGTCTCCTCTACACTGGGGAGACTGGACACTTGCAGATCGTTTCACAGAACATCTCCAGGACACCCGCACCAACTAACCCCACCACCCCGTGGCCAAACACTTCAACTCCCCCTCCCACTCTGTCAAGGATATGCAAGTCCTGGGCCTCCTCCATCGCCACTCCCTGACCAACCGTGCCTGGAGGAAGAACGCTTCATCTTCCACTTTGGGACTCTCATTCTTGATGAAGGGCTTTTACCCGAAACGTCGATTCCCCTGTTCCTTGGATGCTGCATGACCTTCTGTGCTTTTCCAGCACCCCATTCTCAACTCTGATCTCCAGCATCTGCATTCTTCACTTTCTCCTAAATCAAGTGAGACCCTGTGTATTATCAAAGCAGAGGTAGACAGCTTTCTGGTTGATAGGGAGCTGGCAGATTGTTAAGTTGATAGGGACAGTTCATCTGTCCTCCCATAAAATCCACCCTCTGACAATATAGAGGATTATGTGTGTGTATACACAGTGTATATATATTATGTGTGTGTGTATATATATATGCAGCAGGCTAGATGTTGGTGTGTGGTTAAAGACACAGCATGGGTTTGGTTCCCATTCCAGCTGAGGTAGATTTGGAACCTGTCTATTTGCCCCCCCAAAGGAAAAGTGTCATGGACAAAATCAACAAAATTAAGTATCAGCAGACAATGAGTCATGAATCTGTCTTCAAGCAGACTACACAAAATGAAAGGGAAGAAGGAAGGATTTACAATTTTCCACAATTTCCAACCCAACATGTGTAAGCTAAATGGTACACTTCTGTTCCTAATCTGGATGTTTCCATATTCACAAAGCAGTGACACCACTGGATATGTGCCTAGAAGTGACAGTGATACTACCATGTGTTGAATTTGCTTGACAGCCCTTTGCTATTTTGAGGCAAATGTGAGGCATTTTATTTCAAGATATATACAGAAAAGTTTCAGGCATTCATCTATTAATGACGACAGTAATTTCTATGTGTTAATTATTAATCCAGGGTGGGTGGCAAGGGAAAGATTGAAAGTTTCAACAAACTTTGAATTTCAATTACAAGTTGTTAATTCACTTCCGTCAAAACCACACCACATTCTGTCAGCTTTGTCAGCACTTCAGACGAACTTCAGAGAATAATTAGTAGAGTCAAGCAGGAAGGAACTCTAAGTAGGATCAGAGACATTTAAAATTTGATAAGACAGACCTCCCCCACCCCCTTCTACAGGCATGAAGGCATTCAAGATGATTGTAAAAATGATTTTCCAACCTATTTTGTTTCAATCAGCTTTGTATTGCTTTTTAATACTTGATTTTATGGACATGGTACAAAATTTAAGACATTTGGAACAGGCTTTGGGATTGACATAAATTTGCATTTTCTAAATCCCTGGATTATAGAGTTTAGTTCCCCTCCCTGGACATCGGTGCAGTGCCATGATGCAGCAACAAAGATGCTAAGCTCAGGGGTGATATGGCCCAATAGTTCAATGCCCAAGGATTGTATCTTAGTACAGAATGGACGTTTATGTCCTCATCTATTCAGATGCAGGATGTTTGAGTCAAGAATGAAGGAGTCTCTCTGTTGGGGTATGCATTCTGCAGTGTGGGAAAGACTTCAGTCGCAACTTGGAAAGGAATTTCTAAGGAGACATTCTTCTGTAGACCGTCTTAACCCTCAGAGGCCAGAATGAGGCTGCATTCTAAAATGCCTTACATTTTCATTTGTTCCAATGTGAGCTTCCACATTGCCTTATCTGGCATGCAGATTAACATCAGAACTCACAACGAAAGGCACGATGAGGGATTTCGATCAAGTAAATTGGGAGAGAATGTTCCCACTGGCAGGCAGGTCACTGACCAGGGGATGTAAGTTTGATGTTTTTGGCAAAACAAACAGAGGCAAGAGGAAGAGATATTTTTTCTTATATGGCATGTTGTTGTGATTCGGAATGCATTGCCTAAAAATATATTCAATAAATACCTTTCACAAGGGGAAGGATAAATACTTAATGGAGGAGGCTTGTATGAGAAGAAGGAGGGGAGTGGGACTAATGGGATAGCTCTTCCAGAGGCATGCTGAGCTGCATGGCCTCCTTCTGTCGTGGTGATTCTGGGCGTCTGAGAAGTCTGACCGCTCAGAAGGAGGTACTAATTCGCTGTTATTTCTCACTATGATGATTGCATCTATATCACTGAAGTGCATAAAATTTACAGTACAGAAATGGGCCATGTGGCACAACTGTTCAATGCACTTCATATGAGCTTCCCCTCACCCTTCTTCATTTAATCCTATCAGCATAACTTTCAATCCTTTTTCTCTGTCTTGTACCTATCTAACCTCCCCTGACAGAAGCCCAATGCCATTCAGCTCCCCTGCTTCCTTTTGTTACCAAGTTACACATTCTGTCATTCTCATGGTAAAAGTAGTTACCATCATTTTATATCTTAGATCTATTCTCACCACCTGCATAAATCCTGCTTTTGTTTCCAGCTGCATATAAAATCTGATAAATTCAAAGCTGCCAGAATCACTTTGACGAAAACAAGGTAACGAAAGAGGTCAGCTGTACTGAAAATCTGAGATTGAAAGAGAAAAATGCTGCTTATTTACAGAAGTTGAGTTAAGATTTCATATTGGACATTTTGTCACTATCGATTTTCGGTTTAAATTTTTCATTGACCAATTCCACATCTGTGGGTGGCAAAGTAGTTAGCACTGCTGCCTCACAGCGTCAGAGACCCGGGTTCAATTCCTGCCTCAGGCGACTCTCTGTGTGGAGTTTGCACGTTCTCCCTGTGTCTGCGTGGGTTTCCTCCGGATGCTCCGGTTTCCTCCCACAGACCAAAAATGTGCAGGTTAGGTGAATTGGCCATTCTAAATTGCCCCTAGTGTTAGATGAAGGGGTAAATGTAGGGGAATGGGTCTGGGTGGGTTGCGCTTTGGCGGGTCGGTGTGGACATGTTGGGCCGAAGGGCCTATTTCCACACTGTAAGTAATCTAATCTATTTTCCCAGATTGGGGAATTTAGTGCACATGCTCTGGTGGTTCCAGGGTGTCAAGAAAAAGCTTGAATACAAACAATTCCTTTCTGATCTTAAAGACATCTCAATATATTTCACCTCTATGGCACAGTCATTTCTACTTCTGCAGAGAATGAAACAGTGGATTTGCACATAGCATGATCCCACAGAGACTGGCTGCTCTGTTGACTTTACTTCCGTGCTGGTGGTGGGTAATGGGGGGGTTGGTAGCCAGCTTTATCCAGATAGTCCAGAAAATTATCAGCCAAAGCATTGGCAGCATATTCCTGTTCCTCAACCAAGTAGCACCCTGGAGTCTCTGACTTGAGCAGGACAATGGGAGCATTGTTTTGACAGATGCTTCCTCCCGCACTGCAGCATTCCCTCAGTATTGCATAAATTCTCTGTGTAAATTACCTGCACATGGAGCTTGAACCCATGGCTTTCTGGGTTGAGGTGAATAGTGCTACCCTCTGAATTATAACACATACACTGGATCAGGATGAACAAATCTGTGTGACTGATCAAGTGAAGCTGTGAGATGACATTACAGACTAGATACAAAATTGAAAAGGCAAAATAGCTAAAGTCACCAAAATTGTTTTATAATAGGCATAAAGAATTGGGTCAGATGTGGAGACACGTGAAAGCTTTTCATTCCTGACATCAACCTCAATGGCAGATGAATGTACGGTAGTGTTTTTGAAAGGCATAGATTAGGATAGGATTAGTGGTGCTGGAAGAGCACAGCAGTTCAGGCAGCATCCAAGGAGCAGTGAAATCGACATTTCGGGCAAAAGCCCTTCATCAGGAATAACAGATTAGGATAGGAAGATAACTGAAGAGGTTTGAGGTAAAATAATATCATTTAAATGGCTGATAGAATGCTCCTTCTCTCTGAGGGCTTGAATGCAAAGGAGTCAAAATTTTGTGACAGCTATACAAAGCTCTGACTAGACCGCAATTCGAGTGTTGTGTTCAATACTGTGCAAATTCAACAGAGTGATAGTTAGACTAAAAGGGGAGACAATGGTAATTTATTAGATTAGAAATCCAGAAATCAGACCAATGGCCTGAAGGCACAAGTTCAGATTCCACCATGCCTACTGAATTTATATTCAAAAATAAACATAGAATTGAAAGCTAGTCCCAATAATGTTGACCTCATTCACTAACGCCTTTATGGGAAAAAAAGTCTGCCATCAGTCTGACTGACATGTGACTCCTGACTCTCAACACTGTGTTTGGCTCTTAACTGCGCTGTGAAATGTCTGGGCAAGCCAATCAGTTCAAGATCAATTTGCAATGATCAACAAATGATGGCCTCTCCAGCGATCCCATGAGAGAAAAATGGATTAGATTATGAGAGCAGGTTGCATAAACTAGATTTATAATTCTTTTAACATGGAAAATTGAAGTACTTAAGATGAACAAAGGAAATGATAGGAGTGAAGCTATTTCCTCTGATGAATGGGTTCCAGAACAAAGTAGGGACATAAGTCTTAAGAGTAGAGATCAGCTAGTCAGGGGAGATATCAGAAAGTACATCTTCACACAAAGGGCTCTGGAAATCTGCAACCCTCAGCCTTAAAATGCTGTTGGGATTGTGAGGAGTGGTGTCTTTTAAAATTGTGATTGCTAGTTTTTTGCTAAGCAAGGGTGTTAAGGATGACAAGATCATGACGAGTAAGGAATTAAGAAACATATTGCTCAATTAAAGCCAATAATCAGACTGAAAGGTTAAATAGCCTACTCCTGTATCTAGCCTCTGGGGCATCTATGAGTAGAGATAACTAATGATAAAGGGAAACCTAACAGTTATCTGGAAACTACTACTGACCATTGGCACAATCTAAACAGGACGCAGTTTGGGGAAATCTTGTTACAACTGCATTGGATGTTTCTGAGACTGTACCTGTAAATCTAATGCAGCTTTGGTGTAGTGGAAAAAGCTAATCATTAGCAGAGGCTCTTTGCTGCAATGCATCATTTATATGAGAGATGAAATATTTTTGTCATAATGGCATTTAAACTGGAATGTGAATAATGTGTTTATGGTGGGAAGCTTTTAATAAGGGCATCTATATGACTAGTCCCAGAAATAGTTCACAGCTTCAGGCACCTAGCCTATTGAAAAACAATTTCTTTTGTTAATATTTCACCATCTGGCACAGTTTTTCTTTTGTTTGTTGTAAAACTTGCTGGCTGCTGTTAATCTCTGATTGCATGAAGACATTGTATCATAAGGACATTGGCCTGAGACATTATTTATTCCATATCTAGAGTCATATCATTGTGCAGAAAATTCCTGCATTGCTGGTTACCTACATTGGAATTAGTAATAGACTCAGATGATCGTCATGTCCTGTTGAAGGACCATTCACCAATAGGAACACAGGAACAGGAGTAGGCCATTCAGCCTCTCAAGCCTGCTATGCCATTCTTGATCATGGCTGATCATCCGTCTTTGTATCAATTGCCTGTGCTAACCCTATATCCTTCTCCACCATTAGTAGCTGACTAATAGGGAGATGTGCATAAAGATCACTAATTTCCCATTGTAAGTACATTCAAGATAATAGCTACAACTGGAGAAAAAGAACAATTAATTCAGGGTGATTGTAATAATAGACTCTAGCAATTTTTAGCACCATATGAGTTCTGAACTGCAAAGACATTGTTACTGTTTACTTTTCACAGATAATATGCAGAATGCACTCCATTGACAAAAACTACAGGTCAAATCATTGGGATGAAAGGGCAGGGGCATAAATTAGGTAGGGTCACATTTGCTAACTATTGTGTAGCACACCTAACACTCAGTTCTATTAAAGAAGATGGATAAAGTCCTGCTTTTGTCCAACTTCAATGACACCCTCTCCATCTCAAGCTATTCTCATTTAACGGTCAAATATTGATTAAAAGAATTTTTTAATATGATTCCCAACCAGCCTGAAAACAGAGATTGCTCATTAGTGCATTATGCATCAGCAATGAAAGAGATAAGTGAGATCTCAGGTGTGAGGTGATGGAAATAAAGTGAAAGTAAAGAATGTGGTGGTGTGTTTTCTATTAAGTGCTGTCTCTGAGTCTGATTGTTGTGTGAGTAGGGGAGATGTTGAAGATAGTGCCAAAGGCTACACACCTAAGCTGAGAAGGCAGTTTGGGGAACCTTATGAAAACTTTCAAGACTCCACAGGGAGACAGATACAGAATAAGTGAACTCCACGAAATAGTTTGATACAGGCTCTGCAAATGGGGAGGAGGGTGGATCACAGTATTGAACCCAGAGAGGTGTGCTGAACGATAGGTTCAGATTTAGTTATTTCATGGAAATGTTAAATGTTGAGAACAGTCAGCAGGTAAGAATGGGCTTTTAAAAGAAGCAGTTGGGGGAAATGGAGAATAAGTGTAGCATTTGATCCTTTAGGACAGATGGAATGGTCCACACAATTTTATTCCAATCCTAAGCGGTTTCATATTCTAAGACGGAAACCAAAAGTGCTGGAAATGCTCAGCAGTTCAGGCTATATTTAGGGAAATTTCATTATATAAACTACTAAGGGTTAACTTTGTCAACCACGCGCTGCCATTCATTAAACTTAATATTGTTAAGTAACACTTCTCATTTGGCAATGTTCACTGGCAGCAAGATGATTTACAATCTTATAACTATAAAGGTGTTCGGTATAACAAATATCACATTTGAAATGGCAGAATAAACAAATCTGTTTTTATTAAATGGTAATCTGGGCTTTTCACTGATACTGAGAAATGAATCCCAAAACTCCCTCTATTATTCTGCAACACTCATAACTGAATGACCTTTAAACATGTATGTAGGCATGTGTGTTTTTCTGTGAGACTGTGTGCATTTGTGAGAGTGTGCGCACAAATCTGTTTGTCAATGTGATATGTATCAGCGTGTGTTTTTGTGTCATTTTATTCTCACCAGTTTTAAAGTAAGTAATGCAGTAACTGGTATGTGACAGCAGTGGGTAAAGGAAGTTAGGTATCTGTGAGGTTTACTGTTATGGCAAAGAGAGGAACAGTCACAGTTCACCTTTTTTAACATCCTCACGGCCAGTTGCAGAAAATGTTTGTATTTCTTTTTTCTCCTTCTTATGATCCCAGATGATGGTAACACACAGACAGAGGAAATCCTGGCTAGAAAGACCAAAAGTTTTATTTTCTTTGTCTTTTCCAATGGAGATGATAGAACATATTCACAAGAGGCGTCTTTTCGATAAAAAAAGCTCTGCATTAAAAAAACATGAGCTGTATTGTACTACATGAGAACTGTTGTAACAATCTCATTATATATGTCAGAAAGAAAAGTTTACAACAGCAATAAGCTTTCCAATACACAAACCTCAGGGAAGAGTCAACACTTCCTTCACACTAAAGCATCTTGCTCAATTGGTATGGCTGTAACTGATTTAACTTTGGCAAATTTCTGCATATTCTGTCAATGTTATTTTCTTCAATTAATGTCTCTCCCCAAGACCCTTAAAACAAACTGTTAATTCAGCTCACTTAACATCGGTGTCCATAACATCCTGTCTTAAACAGGATATCTTCTCTGACACCTCCAGAGCCATCTTCAGCTGTTATGGATCTCTTTTCTCTGTATGAACATGCTTCTGGCCCCCTCTTTCTCTCTCAGGAGGTTATAAAACTTAAGTCATTAAATAGCTTCGGAATTATTTCCCAAAGTGGCTTGCTAGTCATTTAACTGAAATCAGTGTTCAAAGTAACTTACTGACCGCTAAAAGAAACAAGTCAAACCTTCCCATAATTCCTAAATCTAAAATCATTTTTCACCCACCTTAAAACTAAAGTTCTCAAATAATAATAATAAGGTAGATCACTAGTACAGAACTATAGCATTACTGCAAAAAAATTATACATTTTGTCAAAGCTTTTCATCTTACACTCAACAGGACACTTTGCAAGAGTATCAAATTAATAGGGAAACCAACATTTATACTTAATGAGAGGAGAGTGTTGATTGGTAGGTGGACTCTAATCGATAGAGACATTGTCATGGAGAATTCATCCAATAATAATGATTGATGGTTAACTGCCAGGTGTTTAAATTTTAAACCTGGAACGTTAACACAGATTTGTCAGGGCATTGTCCTTAGAATTGAACTATCAATTCTCTATCACTTATGTTGTTAAGTTGAAATGGGCACAATGCGGTAATGGTACTTTACACGTACATAGGATTATCCATTAAATGCCTATAACACAAATAGTCATGTGGTTTAGAACATATAGAACATAGAACATTACAGCGCAGTACAGGCCCTTCAGCCCTCGATGTTGCACTGACTTGTCATACCAATCTGAAGACCATCTAACCTACACTATTCCATGTATGTCCATATGCTTGTCCAATTACGACTTAAATGTACTTAAAGTTAGCGAATCTACTACCATTGCAGGCAAAGCATTCCATACACTTACTACTCTCTGAGTAAAGAAACTACCTCTGACATCTGTCCTATATCTATCACCCCTTAATTTAAAGCTATGCCCCCTCGTGCTCACCGTCACCATACTTGGAAAAAGGCTCTCCCTGTCCACCCTATCTAACCCTCTGATTATCTTAAATGTCTCTATTAAGTCACCTCTCAACCTTCTTCTCTCTAATGAAAACAGCCTCAAGTCCCTCAGCCTTTCCTCATAAGACCTTCCCTCCATACCAGGCAACATCCTAGTAAATCTCCTCTGCACCCTTTCCAAAGCTTCCACGTCCTTCTTATAATGCGGTGACCAGAACTGTACATAATACTCCAAGTGCGGCCGCACCAGAGTTTTGTACAGCTGTAGTATAACCTCATGGTTCCAGAACTCGATCCCTCTATTAATAAAAGCTAAAATACTGTATACCTTCTTAACAACCCTGTCAAACTGGGTGGCAACTTTCAAGGATCTGTGTACCTGGACACCGAGATCTCTCTGCTCATCTACACTACCAAGGTTTATGAATGTCAGTGTCAATGTGATGCTAGGTATGCATGATAGTGTAGCAAATTGTATCAAACAGCATATCATTCAGCTATTCGTAAGAAGCATGGTACTAACTGTACCCAACTAGCCCCCACTTTCAGTGCAATGTCCACTGTTTCTGCAACTGAACATCTGTGTGAGTGTATGAAGAACTTATACTGGCAACCACAGTGGCTCAGTGGTTAGTACTGCTGCTTCAGAGTGCCAGGGACCTGGGTTCGATTCTACCTTCAGGCAGCTGTCTGTGTGGAGTTTGCACATTCTCTCCTGCAGGTGATCCAGTTTCTTCCCACAGTCCAAAAGTGTGCCGGTTAGGTGGATTGGCTATGCTAAATTGCCCATAATTGCAGGTTATGTCTACTGGCCATGGGAAATGCAGAGTTACAAGGATAGGGAAGGGTGGTGAAGGGTGGTGGGTCTGTGTGAGATGCTATTCGCAGGGTTGGTGTGGACTTTATGGCCTGCTTTCACACTGTAGGGATTCTATTCTATAACCAATCAAGGATTGTCAGTTGAACTCAGTGTGACGCACTTGCATGTACCCGAAGCTACATATTTTAATATCTATGGCCTGTTCTTTGAAGAGAGATAGAACATGTATATGAGTCTGTATCAATTATAGAGTCAGAGAGCTGTACAGTATGGAGACAGACCCTTCAGTCTAACTCATCCATGCCAACCAGATACCCTAAATTAATCTAGTCCCATTTGCCAGCATTTCACCCATATCCCTTCAAACCCTTCCTATTCATATATCACTCCAGATACCTTTTAAATGTCATAATTATCCCAGCCTACACCATTTATTGTGGCAGCTCATTCCATCCACGCACCACCCTCTGTGTGAAAAAGTTGCCCCTTATGTTCATTTTAAATCTTTTCCATCTCACCTTAAACCTATGCCCTCTAGTTTTGGACTCCCCTACTTTGAGAAAAAGCATTCTTTCATGCCCCTCATGATTATATAAACCTCTATAAGGTCACCCCTCAGCCTCCGATGCTGCAGGGAAAATGGCCTCAGCCTATACAGCCTTTTCCCATCGCTTAAACTCTTCAACCCTGCAAAGTCCTTGTAAATCTTTTCTGAATGCTTTCAAGTTTCGCAGCGTCTTTCTGGAGACCAGAATTGAACACAGTATTCCAAAAGTGGCCTAACCAATGTCCTCTACAGACGCAACATGACCTCCCAACTCCTATACTCAATGCACTGACTAATAAAGGCAAGTGTACCAAATACCTTCTTCACCACGCGGTCTGCCTGTGACTCCACTTTCAAGGAACAATGAACCTGCAGCCCAGGGTCTTTTTTTTTGGAAGTATTGCCAAACTCAACAAAATAGTGGTAGATTCAATCGGAGTCAACCCGCAAGATTTGAAGTCTAAACAGAACCTACCAGTTAATTGTCAATCAGAGCATTCTCCGTGACAACTTGTCCACCACAGTCCACTTGCTAACCAAACAGCACTTTCCTCACTTTTGTATAAATATTACTTCTCTCAGTGATTTGGTATTCTTGTGACTTTTGCTGATGTGTTTAAAATGAAAATCTTTGACAAAATGTTCCATTTTTCAGCTGTGATAATATATTATGAACCTTCAAAACTCTTTTAGCACATAGTTATCACACTTCAATTAACATTAGATAAACAAATGAAAATGAAGGAAAGCTAATTCCAAGGCTTTCTACAGTGAAAGAGAGTGGAGTTGAATGACAAGCACAGATGCAAAATACTGGTAATGAGCTTACAAAGAAGGTGTGGGAAGGTGGGATCTCCAGTAAAGACAGTTGCAGTTTACAATTCTAAGAGCCTTTCACTTATGAAAGTGAAAAATGAGTCCCAGTTGCTTAGCTGTTGTTGTCCTTCCTCAGGAGTGGCAGAACTTTCAGATACTCATGATCTCTCAGCCACCAGAGGACCATTATTTTCCCCAAACTGTTTCTTTTCACCAGCGATGGCTTGCTGAGACTGAGATTAAGAAAGAGGAGCTCGCTGTGCCCTTGTGTTCAGTCCATGTTGCATTCTCTTTCCTTTGGTATTCAAAGCAACCTGCGGATTTGTATTTTAAAAAATCTAGCTGCATTGTCTTTTCCAAACTGAGCATTCGGCAAGTAACCTTTCATCTTCAATATGTAAAGTTACCACACGAGTGTCAGTAAAACAAGAGATGCAAATTTGTTCACACCTCACTGAGTTTCCATGCTTCCTGATTAAAATGGTAATTCTGAGGCAGCCACTTGTATACGTGGATTGTCTGGGCTTGTCAGATGTTTACAGCAGTTGCTTTAGGTATTTTTTTAAATAAAAATTCCATGGAAGTCTCAGGTTTTAAAACAAATGGTGGAAGTTGAATATTGATAGTTCATTTCCAATATGATTGTAACATTCAGACTCCAGTGCTTTAGCAGATTAGCAGGCTGGGGGCGGGGTGATGCATTTGAGATTTGGCAGAAGGAAAGACAGCAAGCTTTGGGAGAACCTAGGGTTGTACATCACTTGGGTTTCGTCTGTAGGGATGAGTGTTCTTGAGCTATCACTATCAAAGGTGGGACGTGGAATTTGATAGTATGGGATGGAGTTGGGGATTGGTGGATAGAATGCTTATGGATGTGAAATTAAGGATTTGGTCAACATGTTCAGAGTAGGTTGTTGACATGTGCTAAGCTTCTAGAGGCTCATGAGACAATGTCATGTCAGTCAGTGGCCTTCGGATAATCTTCTGGTTGGGGTGATTCTTGTGAGGATCAGGAAAGTGGAAGCAGGGTGGATCGGCAAGTCCACTTAACAGGCTAGGGGGGGATTGCAGTGAAAATCATTATGAAGCTCTATTCAAGTTAGATTGAATTGGGAGTTGGATCGATGTGTGCAGCTACCAGTCTGCCATTATCAACTCCTCCTCTCAGCACCCAAGACTTATAAACAGGTGGCAAAAGTGGGGTTTCTGTGGGAAATGCAGCAGGTCCTCACAACTGGCTTGTGGTTACTAATATGAGACTCGGGGGCCAAATTTGGGAAATTTTTGTTCTGGACTGAACCTGGAATGTCACATTTGCATGAGGGAAATTCAATGTCTTTTTCTAGCAGCATTAATTTTTGCAGGATTCTTCCAGGCCAAAGCAAGCATCATGCATGAAAAAGCACAGCATCTTCATATGTTATTCCTGTCCTTACATTTGCAGGTTATTAAGATGAAGTCATTTCATTAGCGACTGCAGCTTTATCTATGAAGGTGAGTTATATGCATAGCATTGCTGGGGCAATTACCTGACATTTCTATAATAATCATTTTCCATACTGAAGGCTATTGTGTAAGTAATCTTTGTAGATTAATGAGCTGCAACATTTTCAACCTCCTGTTTAATTATTGTAATCCTACACAGCAAAATAGCAAACCAGTTTTTTTTGCATCAGTGCTTTACATACACAAACAAACAGAAAACAGAGAGAGCAAACGTGAAGAAAATGCCAGATAAAAAGTTGGATAGAGAAATGTATTTCCTGGGATGTCACCAAGCTTTAGTTGCTTTTGAAGTTTGTTAATGATGTGGACTTGAATATACCAGGCAGAGACAATGTGTTTCTGGATTAGTGGTGCTGGAAGAGCACAGCAGTTCAGGCAGCATCTGAGGAGCAGTAAAATCTCTGCCTGTATTCCTGATGAAGGGCTTTTGTCCGAAACATCGATTTTACTGCTCCTCGGATGCTGCCTGAACTGCTGTGCTTTTCCAGCACCACTAATCCAGAATCTGGTTTCCAGCATCTACAGTCATTGTTTTTACCTAGAGACCAATGTGTTTGCAGATGGAAGAAAACTTGGAAATGTAGTAAACGTTGAGGAGAATAGTAAAAGACAATGAGGACATACAGAGACTGACTTGGAAAAGAGACAGATGTGTGAAAGATGAAGTTTTATTAACACAGAGAAATGTATGCATATTCATGGGAATAAGGAGGAGAGGAAAGATGGTACTATTTTAAGAGGAATGCTGCAACTGAAATACCAAGATGTATGAAGTTGGCACCTCATATTGGAAAGGCTGTTTAAAACATGTCATATGGGTCCTTTTAGTACAACAGCAAGGAAGATATTCAGAAACCTGTATAAAACACTAGCAAGGCCTCAGCAGAATTGTTGTGTCCAGTTCTGTATTTCACACTCAAGGAAGGATACTCAGCCAAGAGACAAGTTTCAGTGGACATCAACTAGAAAGGTGCTAGGGTTAAGGCATTTAATTATGTTGAGAGACTGGAGAAACTGGGTCTGTTATCCTTAGAACAGAGAAGGTTAAGAGAACATTTGATAGAGATCTTCAAAAATATGATACTGCAACTAGAGAGAAACTGTTAACAGTGAATCAAGGGGCAGTAACTGAGAGGAACAGGTCTGAGAGTGCACAAGTGGAAACGTTGCAGTACACAGTGATCTGAAATGCACTGCTTGGAAGGATGGTGAAAGTCGATTCAATGCTAACATTCAAACGAGAGTTAAGTAACTAGTTGGAAGGGAAAGAAATTAGAGCTATAGGAAATAAATAAGGCAATGTGATCTATTGAATAGCTCTACCGAAACACCATTGCAGATCCAATGGCTCAAACCATTTGCTCACCTTGCAGATTTAGCAGAAAACTAGAGCATGTCAAAGCTATCGTGCGGGACAATGGCTATCCTGTCAGATCATTATTCACTCTGCATCACACAAACTCACAAACGAGCCACAGACGCAGTTTACTGCAAGTTATCTTGGACAGGCAAAAAATCTCAACAGCAGCTTGGGGAATGCACTGGATATGTGAGTGGTGTTTCTCAATAGCAGGACGTTACTGTCAGTTTACAAAGACTTATTACACAATTGAGCAACACTGCACATGAATTTCAGTGCCAGTATGATGCCAGCTACATAAAACTTACATCCCAGCAATTGGCTGAATGAATCAATCAGCATTTTACAGTAGAATCTCAATTATCCGAATGAGATGGGCAGGGAGTATTTTGTTCAGATAATTGATTGTTCGGATAATCAACCTGACCGTAAGTGACCGGTAGTTTATGAGTGCCGGTATTCCGAACATTTCTCGGTTATCCGGCAATGCACGCCATAATGCTGTTTAACTGATAACTGAATGCTGGGTTGCTGTTTTTATGACACCTTGAGATCTTGTTCAGATAATCCGAAATTTGGATAATTGACGTTCAGATGTTTCTTTGGAGCAAAGTACAGGCCATACTCAAGTTGCATGTGCCTGTAAAATACACAACAAAATGACTGCTATTAGATGTGATTCATTGATGAGGCTGCACTTGTTGAACAATAGCGATTGTGCTAATAGCTACAATGACAACCAATGTAAAATAATCTGTTTATCTCATAATGTGGTACATTTATCCTAGCTAGAAGTGATGCAGAGGATCCAGGCTCTTCAAACAATAGGAACATGTTTAAGCCTTGTGTTTTTTTTAATATCCCAGAGCTTGGGGAACTTATAGTTGGCTTTGACTATGCCAATTCCTTGGCTAATCAGAATTAACTTGCCAATTCACCTGCCTCCTTTTCTCCATTAGAATGAATTGTTGTGGTTGTTTGAAATTTGACATTTGTGCATTGTTGTCCTGATGTGTACAAGATGAATAGGTTTAGCAATGTATCTCTCTATTCAACAACATGTTCTGCATTGGTAAGTGACTAGTTATGAGATTCTATGAAAGAAAGACCTTTCACAGAGTCCCTTTGGTACGGAAACAGGCCATTTGGCCCTCCAAATATCATCCCACCCAGGCCCATTATGTATCCCTGCATCTCCCATGGCTAATCCAACTACTGGGCAATTTAGCATGGCCAATCCAGCAAATGTGCTCATCTTTGAACTGTGGGAGGAAACTGGAGCACCCAGAGGAAACCCACCCAGACAAGGGGAGAGTGTGCAAATCTCCAAACAGACAGTCGTTTGAGTATGGAATCAAATCTGGGTCACTGGCGCTGTGAGGCAGGAATGTTAGCCACTAAGTCACCGTGCTGCCCCCTTACACGTATAGAACAGTTTTCACACCTTCAGAACATTGCAGTATGCTTTACAGTCAATGAAATAGCTTTGAAGTTTAACTTGTGTCTTTTCATGGTCCTTTATTGACCAAGATTGTTGGAAATATGATCAGTTTGTAGATGGTACAAAAATGCTTTAAAGATTAAAACAATGAAGCAGTACAACAAAATGCAAGAACCTTTATATTCTAGTGGGCTAAGGAATGACAAATACCTTCGCTTGTTGGTCGGGCCAACAGAAAATACATTTTTCATTTGCAAGAGCCAAATTGAAGGAGGTGGAGAGAGAGGAAAGACATAGCTGCTACCGTGTAAGAACAGCTGAAAGTAGAGTGTCTAGCTAAGTACAGCAGAACATTATGATGTTTTAATAGAACTATTCTATCTGAAGCAAATAACACTATTTTGTCCTTCTAGATATTTTTAAGCCACCTGTTCAGACATGTTATGACACATCCCTGGGGCAATTCAGATTTGAACCCAAACTATCTCACCCAGATGTAGGATCACCACCAATACACCACAGACCCTTTTCCATTTTGTCACTATGCAGTTTGCTGAACACTTTACATCGAGAAATTGAGCTCAGTCTGGTCATCCTACATATATAGATGAATAATGATCTTGGAAAACCACAGCAGTAATTTAATGATCATTGGTTACTTAGAGAGTTTGATCTATTTATCTTGGAGCAATGGAGATTTAGAAACAACCTGATAGGAGGTCTGGATAGTTTTAGAAATGATTAATCGATCACTTAAGTTCCACTCCAGAACTGGAGGGCTGTTGGGCAGGGTGAGTTTCATTGAATTGAGTAGTATGGTGGCAGTACCATACCTATCAACTACCTGCCACCTCTGGGATTTTAACCATGGCAAGGGAGGTATTGGGTGGCTCCTTCTTGCGTGGTCCATTTGATGCCATTGAGTGCTCAACTACTGGCCACTTAAGGGTCTCTGCGTACTGCTGCTGGGATTGGATGTATGGCAGTGGTGCTTTCTTTCCAAGGGAGCCCCAATAAATTCTTCCTTCTCAAGCCATTGCATGCCCAGCATTCTATCAAAGTTTACTGAGGACCAGAGGATTGATTTGCAGGACGGCTGGTTTGCAATGATTAGATTACTTACAGTGTGGAAACAGGCCCTTCGGCCCAACAAGTCCACACCGACCCGCCGAAGCGGAACCCACCCATACCCCGACATTTACCCCTTTACCTAACACTACGGGCAATCTAGCATGGCCAATTCACCTGACTTGCACATCTTTGGAGTGTGGGAGGAAACCGGAGCACCCGGAGGAAACCCACGCAGACACGGGGAGAATGTGCAAACTCCACACAGTCAGTCGCCTGAGGCGGGAATTGAACCCGGGTCTCTGGCGTTGCGAGGCAGCAGTGCTAACCACTGTGCCACCGTGCCGCCCACAAATGCAGAGCCTGGGTTCAGTTCAATACCTAAACCCTGGTTAGACACCACTTGGAGTACTGTGATCAGATCTGGGCCCACAATTTAGGAAGAATAGATTGGCTTTGGGTGGAGTACAACCTAAGTTTACAATAATGACAATAAGATATCTGGGACTTCCTGAGGAGACACTATAGAAATAAGGCCTGTTTTCAATGGAATTTAGAAGTATAAAGGGTGATCTGATCAAATTCTTCAAGATAGCAATAGGAAAAGTCAGGGTAGATAAAAATAAACTATTTCAACCAGTTGGGAATTCTAGAATAGGGACATAGTCTTAGAATTAGTGACAGGCCATTCAGGAATGATGTAAGGCCTTTTCTTTCATACATAGCAGTTGATGTTGGATGAGTTGTTAATTTTAAATCTGAAATTGATAAAGTTTTGTTAAGCAAAGGTATTTGGAAATGGAGTTATAGATCAGCCATGATCTCAATGAATGGTGGAACAGGCTTAAGGGATTAAATGGCCTATTCTTGTTCTTATGCTCCTACATTCCTAAGTCCCAATTCCCATATTGATCGAGGTTACAATGAAGGACTCTCCTTCTCAACCTCTGCCCTCACCTGAGTCACGGTGACCCTCAGGTTAAACCACCACCAGTCAACTCTCTCTCTCTAATGAGTATCCAGCACTATGGTCCTCTGTGACTATGGCAACTGGACCTTTACCTTTTACAAAGGAGTATCAAATTAGTTTCTATACTCAAAATTCTGCAGTGTAACTTGTAACTCATAGATGAGAGTGCTATGTACTGAACCATAACTGATTACCAATGCTGATCACAGTAAGGTAGATTTTCCAGACACCGGTGCCTAGTACAGCCAGGATTATCAGTGCCACATTCTGAGAACGTCAACATTACAATTTGGGATATCTGTACCTGTGCATGTTACTTCAATAAACATTTGTTCCTACTAAAATATTTCAACTCCACTGATAAACATTCACCTTTATGTATCCTTTCTTTACTGGAAATAATTACAGATTTCACATCTGGATTGGCAGGTTGACAGGAATGAGATGACTTCATTTGGCTGCAAGAATGGGGGGGGGGGGGAGTCTGCTTTATTTACATTTGTTATTTCACAGTGTTGCATTCTGTCCTTTTGTTTGACCTTACATCATGCCTGTTGTGTTTTTCTCTCTCTCTCTCGTCCTTTCAAATGCTCCATAAAATCCACTTTGTTGATCAAGCTTTTGCTTATTTGTCCTGATATTTCCTTCTGCGGCTCAGTGTTGAAAATGTGACCGCACTCTTTAACGCACCTTCGGACGTTTTGCTCTGTTAAGGAAACTATATAAATGCAAGCTGCTATGAAGCCATTCAGAATCCAGTGAGATACAAGCAGGTTCTATTTTTTCATCTCAATCTTACCAGATTCTCTTTGAGCAAGTACGTCATTTCTAGTAGTGTTTATTTTGTTTTCAGGGTACAGATTAATATGGCAGCGTCAAAGATTGGACTCAGTCCTATGACACAGAAGGTCTGCATCTAAATGTGATTATGGTCTGCTGATTTCTGATGTGATCTAACAGCCCCATCAGTATGTGTTTTTATACAATCAGAGATTTACCCTCCTGTGAGTAGTACCCGTGGATTATTTCACTCAATTTTTATTGAATTAACATCGACTGCTGTTTGAGGAAGAGAGTTCCAAATCTCCACTATTTTTTGTGTGTAGATATGAAGGTCACCATGGTGGCATAGTAGCTCAGTGATTAGCATTGCTGCCTAAGAATGCCCAGGACCTAGGTTCAATTCCAGCCTTGGGAAATTGTCTGTGTGGAGTTTGCACACTCTCCCCTTGTCTGTGTGGGTTTCCTCTCACAGTCCAAAGGTGTGCGGGTCAGGTGGATTGGCAGTGCTAAATCGGCCAGTGTCCATTGATGTGTAGGTTAGGTGCGCTAACCTGGGGGAAATGTCGGGTGATAAGGTAGGAGATCAGTCTGGGTGGGATCCTCTTTGGAGAGCTGATGTGGACTTGTTGGGTCAAGTGGCTTGTTTCCATACTGTAGTGATTCTATGAATATTCCATTTGCTTTCTGGACTATATACTTTACCTGTTTATGGCATCTTAAAGAGCTATACATCGATCCCCAAATTATATTGGATACCATTTGTATTTAACTTTGTGCATTCTAAAAGACTACCCTGATCTATTTTTTTTTAGTCCAAAATGAGTAACCTTACACTTGCTAATATTGAACACCATCTGCCACAGCTTTGCCCATTCAACTAATCTATCAATATCCTGTTGTAATTTTATGCTGTCATCAACACTGTTTCCAATGCTGCCCAATTTTGTGTCATCAGCAAATTGCATATTTGACCTTTCAATGCCATTATCCAAGTCATAGAGCCATAGAGTCATAGAGATGTACAGCATGGAAACAGACCCTTTGGTCCAACCTGTCCATACCGACCAGATATCCCAACCCAATCTAGTCCCACCTGCCAGCACCCGGCCCATATCCCTCCAAACCCTTCCTATTCATATACCCATCCAAATGCCTCTTAAATGTTGCAATTGTACCAGCCTCCACCACTTCCTCTGGCAGCTCATTCCATACCCGTATCACCCTCTGTGTGAAAAAGTTGCCCCTTAGGTCTCTTTTATATCTTTCCCCTCTCACCCTTAACCCATGCCCTCTAGTTCTGGACTCCCCAACCCCAGGGAAAATACTTTGCCTATTTACCCTATCCATGCCCCTCATAATTTTGTAAACCTCTATCTATAAGGTCACCCCTGAGCCTCCGACGCTCCAGGGAAAACAGCCCCAGCCTGTTCAGCCTCTCCCTGTAGCTCAAATCCTCCAACCCGAGCAACATCCTTGTAAATCTTTTCTGAACCCTTTCAAGTTTCACAACATCTTTCTGATAGGAAGGAGACCAAAATTGCATGCAATATTCCAACAGTGGCCTAACCAATGTCCTGTACAGCTGCAACATGACATCCCAACTCCTATACTCAATACTCTGACCAATAAAGGAAAGCATACCAAACACCTTCTTCACTATCCTATCTACCTGCGACTCCACTTTCAAGGAGCTATGAACCTGCACTCTAAAGTCTCTTAGTTCAGCAACACTCCCTAGGACCTTACCATTACGTGTATAAGTCCTGCTAAGATTTGCTTTCCCAAAATGCAGTACCTCGCATTTATCTGAATTAAACTCCATCTGCCACTGCTCAGCCCATTGGCCCATCTGGTCAAGCTCCTGTTGTAATCTGAGGTAACCCTCTTCGCTGTCCACTACACCTCCAATTTTGGTGTCATCTGCAAACTTACTAACTGTACCTCTTATGCTCGTATCCGAATCATTTATGTAAATGACAAAAAGTAGAGGACCCAGCGCCGATCCTTGTGGCACTCCACTGGTCACAGGCCTCCAGTCTGAAAAACAACCCTCCACCACCACCCTCTGTCTTCTACCTTTGAGCCAGTTCTGTATCCAAATGGCTAGTTCTCCCTGTATTCCGTGAGATCTAACCTTGCTAATCAGTCTCCCATGGGGAACCTTGTCGAACGCCTTTCTGAAGTCAATATAGATCACATCTACCACTCTGCCCTCATCAATCGTCTTTGTTACTTCTTCAAAAAACTTAATGAAGTTTGTGAGACATGATTTCCCACACACAAAACCATGTTGACAATCCCTAATCAATCCTTGCCTTTTCAAATATATGTACATCCTGTCCCTCTGGATTCCCTCCAACAACTTGCCCACCACCGAGGTCAGGCTCAATGATGAATATTGTGAATAATTGAGGCCCCCAGACAGATTTCTGTAGGACACTACTGATCACATCCTGCCAATCTTCCCTTTCACATTCAAAGAGGTCCCATTGTCTCTGGATGGTAAGTCAAATATTGGGTAAGATTGGGAGGTCCCTTGTCAATTTATATAGCACATTTAACAACCGTACAATACTGAAGAGTAGTTTATGGCCAACTGCAGTAGTCTAGTTGCTGTTGTTATGTGGGAATCACAGCAGAACATTTCCATTGAGTAAACTCCCACTACCACCAATGCACTAATGACTACATACTCTGCTTTTTCAGTGACATTGTTTCAGGGATGGCCAGGACATCATGAGAAATCCACTGCTATTCTTCAAACTAGCGTTGTGGAATCTAAAGCCAGCACCTCTAACATTGTTGCACTCCCTCAGTACTGCCAGAAAGTGTGAGCCTGGATATGTTCACAAGTACCTTTGTAAAATTTGAACTCACCTTCCACCTCAGAGGCAAGCAGCCATGAAGATGATAGTAAGCATTTGTCACTCGGGTCTATGTATTTGGGTCCTGGTATGGAGTCCATATAACTTTTAATGCTGTCTCTACCTCTAGAAGTTATACCTAACAGAAATGCCTGACAAGACTGCAAGTAAAACAATGTGTGATCTTTGAAACTGAGTGATCCAATCTTTCACATCTTCCTCACCGATAGGCTATAATCCCAATTACCAATCTCTATCTGATTCCTCAGAAAACTATCATCACAACTCTTCTGTCATCACTTTTTATGAAATCAAAATTTTCTTTGCCCATGCTCTGAATCCAGACGTCAAAATAGGAAGAGCTATTGTTCAAGGCTATATACAAAAAGCCAAAAAGTTATTTAAACTAAATCAATAAACCCTGGAACCCTGACAAATTCTCGATAGTGCGAGTGTTAATGTGAAGCCAGTACATCTAATGGCCACTGCCTCCCACTATCTATTGAGCTGTCAAAAACTGCAGCGAAATCTAAATCTGAAGCATTAACTGATAGTGAGATAAGAGGGTACAATTTAAAGTGATTATGGGTGAATGCTAGACTGACATGAGGACAAACTTTTTCATAGAAAGCGTAATCTTTACTTGGAATAGAATCTGGGAAAGAGCAGTAACAGCAAAAACCTTATCATTAATGGGCCAGATGGATGTTTTGATAGGGGAATTGTAAATTCTTTCTGAATGCATGAGTTGAACTGGATTGTATGTATGTCTGTTTCTTCCTTGGGATCTTTGATCTGATAGATGAGTTCAGCGACAATCACAATTATTTGACACTATACAATGAATGGTGGGAAGAGTACTGCAATGTTTATGATATCAAGTGAGTAATCCAGAGGCCTAGAGTAATAACAATTCAGAGATCACAGTGGCTGGTTAAATTGGCTCCTTTTAAACCTAAAAACATTTAGATTCAGAAGAACTTTCCACAAGGGAAGAGATTCTTTTTAGCTTACCCTTGTTGCGACCATCCATGAGAGGGGTTTAATTAAGAAGGTGAGTCAGTTTGTTTTTCCTAACCCAAGAGCATAACCATTGTAATGCACTGGGGACGTGGTGCAGAGACTAATCGAAACAGCAACCTGTTTCTATGCTTGGGTAACACATGATAAATACCACAAATAGATGAGCTGATGGAGAGATTTGGTGCCATAATGCTGCAGACCATCTGCCAATTCATCGCTCTGGATGTTCCTCATGTTTAACTCAAGACAGTGAAAGCCAACAGTACTGCAGATAAACAACAGATGAGTCACCGTTGGCAATACATTTATTGCATTGCATCTGCTTGTCACCGAATAGCATTTTTGCACCAGGAATAATGGCAAAATTGACAGAACTCAGTCCAGCCTGGATTCATTCCCAAACTACCGACTGAAAACTATTGTGTTTGTTTTGTAGTTAGCATCCAAATTCTGTTTGCAAGGTTTGATCATTCCTAGCTGAATCCTGTTCTCTGCTGAATGAGCTCACAGTGGCAAATTCCCAGTGGGGCTTCACACTTCTATCAAGGTTCCAACTGCCTAGGCTGCTGCTCTCTCCATAATGCTCAGTGCAGTCCTGGCTCTGTGATTGTCACATGAACAGATGAAATAGAAACAGAAGTAAACCATTTGACCTCTCAAGGCTCCTCTGCCATCCAATAATATCATGGCTGATCTGCTTTCATTTTGAATTCCATATTCTCATCTGTCCCCAATAACTCTTGATTCCCCTGTCTTGCAAGACTCTATCGACCTCTTTCTTAAAAATATTTAATGACCGCCACCTTCTGAGTTAGAGAATTCCAGTGTCATGAATGACTTTGAGAGATAAAATTTCTCCTCACCACCGATGTGAGAGGGCAACCCCTAATCTTACAACTATTGCTCTGGACTGGCCCATAAGAGGGAACATCCTTTGCATATCCGCTTTCTCAAGAATATTCTTACACGCTTAAATCAAGTAACCCTCACTCATCTAAACTCCATTGGAAACTAACCCAGTCTGTCCAATCTACCCTCATAAGGCAATCCACTCATTTCAAGAATCAATCCAGTAAAGCTCCTCTGAACCGCCCCAATACATTTACATCCCTCCTTAAACAGGGAGATCAAAACTGCAGAGTATTCAGAATGTGATCTCACCAATGCCTTGTATAACTGAAGCATAGCATCTTTTCTATTATGTTCAATTACTCTCATAATAAAGGATAACATCTTATTTGTCTTTTTATTTGCTGTACTTGCATATTAAGTTTTTGTGACTCACATTTCAGAACGACTAAATCCCTCTGTACCTGAGATTTCTGCGGTTGTTCTCCCTTTAAGTATTACAATTTTTTTGTTGTTTTTGTCAAAATTAACAATTTTACATTTTTCTACATCTTACTCCATCTGTAAAATTGTACATATTTGTTCAATCTATCTAAACCAATCTATGTGCGGGTTAGGTGGATTGGCCATGCTAAATTGCCCATAGTGTTCAGGGATGTGCAGGCTAGGTGGGTTAGAACATGGGAAATGCAGGGTTACATGGATAGCATAGTGGGGTGGATCTGGGTGGGATGCTGTTCGGAGGGTCAGTTTGGACCCGTTGGGCAGAATGGCCAGTTTCCACACTGTGGGGATTCTATGATAAACTGGTCTGCAATTTCTGTATGATGTATCACAACATTCTTTCCTGCCTATCTTGGTGCATTTAGCCCAAAGTTCTGGAGATGGCCTTGAAGCCAAGTGAGTGACCTTAATCTAAATAAGGGTCCTTGATTTGCTGTCGTGGGCGACACACAAGGAACATGCTTGTGTGGCATTCCTCATGTGTTGGCCAAGCACAGTAAATTGCTACTGACTACTGAAACTGAGAGCATGAGAGTGAAGCTTGATTCATAATCTCATCCAATGTTGACACTTCTGAACAGAAAGAATTTTAGCTTTCTTTCAGAGTTGGTTAATATTAGCAAACAGACCAGGAATCTGAGGTGAGAAATTAGTTACTTCTGACAATGACAATGGCACAAGAATCATCAAACTGGGAAGGGGAGCAGTTGGCCCATTATGACCGTTCTGGCTCACTTAATAAAATTTCCCTGCTCTCTCCCCTCCCACCTCCCAGGGCTGCAAGTTTTCAAGTATATATCCAGTTCCCTGTGAACGTTGAATCTGCTTCTGCCTCCACCCTTTTCAGGCAATGCATTCCATGTCCTAATAAATCGTTGCTTAAATAAATGTTGCCTCCCCTTGTCAATCAAGTGACATTGTTCAGCTTAACATTTTAATGAATGGTGCATCAACACAGAAACCTATGTTCTGTAATGTCCAATCTCATGTTTGCTCCTTATGAAAGTCTAAACCGTGCACCACCACAGCACAAAACCTCAGGAGAAACTGGGTTTAGGGAAACAGCTTTACCCCCAGTACAGTTCTAGAGAAAATAGCTTTACCCCGCCCTCCCGTACAGTTCTAGAAAAAACAGCTTTACCCCTCCAGTGCTGTTCTAGAAAAATCAGCTTTACCCCCAGTACAGTTCTAGAACAATCAGCTTTATCCCCAGTACAGTTCTAGAAATAACAGTTTTACCCCCCAGTGCAGTTCTAGAAAAACAACTTTACCCCCCAGTACAGTTCTAGAAAAACAACTTTACCCCCCAGTACAGTTCTAGAAAAACAACTTTACCCCCCCAGTGCATTTCTATAAAAACGATCACAGGCAAAATAACAACAACCTATCTGTCTCTAAGCTGCAGCCAAGCTTGCTGTGTGGTTTCTTTCTCACCTCACATTTCCACTATTCACAGAAATTCCTTGGACTGTGTGTGTTTTGCTTTCTCACTCACTGCCGAACCTGTTAGCCACAAGATTATGTCTAGAAGTAATTTATCTAATGGGACCAACTGGCAACAATATGAAAGTAACCTTATTTTAATTCATTCAGAGTATGTGGGCGCTGCTGGCACTTTATTGCCAATTCTTAACTGCATTTCTGTAGGTGCCAATGAGCTGGTTTCTTCAACTCCACAATGCTGTTAGAGAGGGAGTTCCAGGAGTTTGAACCAGCAACACAGAAGATTTCCAAAGTTTCCAAGTTGGAAATGAACTTGGAGGTGTTCCCAAGTGTCTGATGCTCTCATCCTTCTCGATGGTAGTGGTTGTGGCTTTGGAAGATGCTGTTGAAAGAACCTTGTTGAATTTTTATATAAATCAGGGTAACTATTAAGTGGCAGGGTAGTTTTTATGGATCGAAGCCAGTATGGTGTACATTTGATGTGCAACTTGAATCCTGTAATTTGTTTGTTTTGTGTCACTACCTCTGTCTACAATCCTGTTTCAGTCTCAGCTTTCTCTCAGTTTAGGATGAAACAAAATAACCGTTTTGTAGATGGTTGCCTTTTGCGTTTTCGTTTAAATACAGATGTGGGTTTGCAATGGGAACATGCCAGCAGAATATAGATTGCACAGAACTTCACTTGGGTGTTGAGTTGCCAGAACATTTGGGATTGCCCTGCAGCCTTCTGGAATTAATCACTGCCAGTAACTAGAAAGAGAAATCGTAAGGGTGATAAAACATTGTGTGCTTTTCCTGTTTAGAACACTTCTGTTTATTAGAATAAGAATTAGATTTTATTGACACATGTACTCAAGTATAGGAATACATGAGTACAATGAAAAGTGTATAAAGTCACCAGTCTCAGGCACCATCTTGTTACAAACTAGAATTTTAAAACAAAACAACAGCAAAAATATAAGGAAGTCAAATGGTAAGAAAAATGTCCTGATCTTAAAGTCAAATGAAGTTTAAGTTTTATCTCCATAGAGGTGTTTGGAACTCTTCATGCAGACATCCGGGCCTAGCCAAGGCCTAGGGTTAGTCCCAGGCCTGGAGTCTCAGTCAGCATCTGGGTCTCACATCAATCACCGGGAGGAGCCACGTTTTCGCTGCCACTGCTGTCGTCACTGGCCACAGACACTGGGAGCATGACCTTGCTGCTGTCGCTGTCTCCAATTGCCACCAAAGCCACGTCCACCACCAACAACCAGGAGGCTGCCGCTATTCTGCTCACGGCCTCATTGGCTGCTGATGTTGTGTTGACACCATCTTCAATCAATGAGAGATGCCCCACCCACACCAAAAGTAACAACTGTGCCACCCACTTTCAATTCTCTTATTATCTACTTTGCCCTCTCATTCCAGGAGGAAAACACCCCAAATAGGGCAGAAAGTGTCAAGATGGGTGTTGGGTTACCCGACATTCAGCTCCTCAGGCTTTTCAGTGTTTAACATGCTATAATTCCCATTAATTGGCAACTTACCAATTCCTAATGAGAAACGCACCTTGCTGCGTTATAAATGCACAAACAACATTGCAGGTTACTCATGACATTGCAGGAGGCCTTGAGTGACTTTTGATGTGATTCTGCCTTGGATTTCACCTTAGCCTGTCTTTTTCAGGCCCTTATAAGATTCCACACATTACATACTAGGTGGGCCTTTTGCCTGTCCTCGGATGCTGCCTGAATTGCTGTGCTCTTCCAGCACCACTAATCCAGGGCCTTGGCCATTGTCAGCTGTTTCATCAATGAGCTTCCTTCCATAAATGAAGTTAGAAGTGGGAATGTCCATTGATGATTGTGCAATGCTCAGCACCATTTGCAACTCCTCAGACGCTGGCACAATATGGCAGCACTCCCTCAGTCCTGCCCCAAAGCGTACATCTAGATACTGTGCTCGTGTTCCTCCATGAAATTTGAACCTCCAACCTTGTGGCTTGGAAGCAAACAGCTACAAAGTAGACAGTCAACATTTGTCCCTCAAGTTTAGGGATTGGTGTTTTGGAATGGATTCCTTGCATCTTTTTAATAGTCTCACTCTAAACTTAACACATAACAGAAATAACTCACAAGGCGTATCCTGCTGCAGGTAAAACAGGTGATGATCTTGGGAAGCGAGTGATCAAAACTTTCTCATCTTCCTCACCGATGGACTCTAAACCTGTTTCCTAACCTCTACAAAGTTCTTCAGAAAACCAGCATCACAACTCTTTCGTTCTCATCTTTTCTGAGGACACAAATTTTGGTTTCTTTGTCAACTGCTCTGAATCCAGTTGTCAAAATAGGAAGAACTATTCTGCGAGGCTATGTACACAGAGCCAAATGTTATTTCAACTATGTCAATAAACCCTGGAACCTTGACAAATTCCTAAAAGTATGGATGTCAATGTGAAGCCAGTACATCTAATGGTCACTGCCTCCCACTATCTATTGAGCTGTCAAAAGCTGCAGCAAAATCTAAATCTGAAACATTAGCTGATAGTGAGATAAGAGGGTACAGTTTAAAGTGGTTATGTGTGAATGTTAGACTGACATGAGGACAAAACTTTTCATAGAAAGAGTAATCTATACGTGGAATAGAATCTGGGAATGAATGATAGCAGTGAAGAATGAGTCAGATGGATATTTTGATGAGGGAACCATTGGCATTCCATCCACCACCTTAAATATTCAGTCCCTCCCCCACCCAATGCTCAATGGCAGCTATATATACCATTTGCAAAATGCACTCCAGCAAGTTATTAAGTCTCCTTTAACAGGACTGTCCAAACCTATGAGCTTTAACATCCAGAAGGTGGGCAGCAGATTCAAGGAGCACCATCCCCTTCACATCCTGACTTGTGACTGTATCTCCATGCATTCACTGTTGTCGGTTCTCCCTGTCTAACAGACCTATGTGTGCCACATACATTTCAGCAGTTCAAGGGGTGGCACGGTTGTTCAGTGGTTAGCACTGCTGCATTATAATGCCAGGGACTTGGGTTCCAATCCCAGCCTTGAGTGACTGTCTGTGTGGAGTTTGCACAGTCTCCCTCTGTCTACATGGGCTTTCTCTGAGTGCTCTGGTTTCCTCCCTCAGTTCAAAGATGTGTAGGTCAGGTGGATTATCCATGGGAAATGCAGGGTTACAGAGATAGGGTAGGGCGTGAGTCTGGGTGGGATGTTCTTTAGAGAGTTGGTATGGACTTATTGGGCCGAATGGCCTGTTTCCACACTGTGGGTATTCTAATCTAAGGAGGTAGTTCGCCACCACATTTCCGGAGCTAATTTGGAATGGACAAGAATAATTCTCTAGCCAGCAGCATCCACATCCTTTGAAAAAAATATTGAAAATCTGTCAATATTTCAACACAATTTTGAGGGAGTGCTGTATTGCTTCATTGGAACATAAGAACTAGGAGCAGGAGTAAGCTGTCTGGCCCTTCGAGCCCGTCCCACCATTGAATATGATCATGGCTGATCTTTTCATTGCCTCATCCCCCTCACCAGTAATTCCTTTACTGTTCAAAACCGTATCTATTTTAGTTTTAAAATTATTTACTGAGGAAGCCTCACTTCAAATCTAAATCTGCTCCCCCTCTTGTCCTAGTTTCACCTGCCAGTGGAAGCATCCTCTCTACTTCTATTTTATCTACTCACTTCATAATTAT